>NC_057814.1:427808076-427988432 GCF_018294505.1 Triticum aestivum | reverse complement strand
TATCCCCGACGAGGTAGACCTCGCCTCGTTTGCCGGTTTTTTTTTAAAAAAAACCCTTTTGTTTAAAAAAAACCCTAGATCGGTTTTTTTCGGTTTTCTTATTTCACGAGCGTTCACCGAACCGTTCGTTTTAACGAACGCGTTCGTCGGTTTTTTCTCTGTTAAGGAACGTCCGTTATTTAACCGTTCGTCCGTTTTTCTTTTTCGTCGGATTTTCTCGTTATTTTCTCAGATTCGATTTCTGATCGAAACTTCAAATCTGTTTAACTCTTAGCTCGTTTATCGGAATCAGGTGATTCAAGCGCCTAGAGTTTCGTCTCGAAATTCTCTTTCCGTTTAACCTACTCAAACAAGTTTTTGCTACAGTAAAATTTGACCTAGATCCAGATTAGCAAACGAAGTTTATTTCTTTCGCCGTTTGACTTTCGTTGCTTCTTTCGAGTTGATTCTTTTTGCAAACCGGAGTTCTTAAGTTGAACTTTCTGGTTGGATCTTTCTTTCGAGTTTTACCTGTGCAGTAGAGGAGTACTGATTGTATGCTTGTTTGCTTGCGATAGAATACCAGGAGTGTGCCGCTTGTTACTTCGACTCGCTAGGTTTTGCGGATCATCAGCAAGGCAAGTAACACTTTGATCATACCCCGTTCATACCCAGTTTTATTGCATTAGATCTATTTCCTCAAACACATTGCATGATTAGGATCTAATTAAACTGTGGGTATTGGGATGTAGTTGAGGTAGTACCTATTACCTGTTCTTTATCAAACCCTTGGGAGTTACTTCTACGTTGCTTTTATTATTGCCATGCTATGCGTAGACGTGGTTTGGGTTTGAGAGATATTCATGACAGATGTGAGTGCTTAATAATGGTTCAACTTAAGGTGGCAACTAAAACTCACATCTGGGTGGATTGAGACACCTTGAGAACCCAGTGTTGTCTGTATGTATAAGGTCCGCCACCCAGGCTCAAAGGGATCATAAGATTATTCATGCTAGAAACTTCCGTGTGCAGCCGCAAGCTATTATGGGCTCTAGCATAGCTGAGTAGGTTACAGGATCTCTTGAAGAGGTGGACTAGCAGATGTAGGGGAAAGTAGGTGTACCGGTCCATCCAGAGTAGAGAGTGACTATTTCTGAAAGACTGTGTCTCGGTCATCCGTTTCTCAAACATCATGCAGTGCGAGAATCAAGCGGAGGGAATCGAGTCTTGTGGGAAAAGTGCACAAACCTCTGCAGAGTGTACAAACTGATCATGATTAGCCGTGTCCCCGGTTATGGACAACTTGAGTATCTAGTACCTGGATTGTCATTTGAATCTCATCACCGTGATACTTATAATTAATTTTGTTGGGTTAATGATGTTACTTAATTGGGATTGAGTTGGAGGTACCTTCTCAATGTTTCAACCACCATGATAGTTAAATAAAATTTATTCCTTTGCAGTAGGATAAAATTAGCTTTTCGCAAAACTGTAACCATAGAGCTTTCTACCAGCCATATATGCATATAGTATAGCCTTATCATTGTTCATTGCTCTCTATGTGTTGCTTTGCCAGCATATTCTATGTGCTGACCCGTTTTCGGGCTGCAACGTTTCATGTTGCAGACTTTTTAGACGACGAGTAAGGTGCCTTAGGTCGTGGTCTTATACTCAGTGATGCCGCTGGAGTTGATGGACTCACTTATCTTCCAAGTCTTCCGCTGTTATCGTTTTTAGATGGCCTTAAGCCATGTTTATTATACTTATTCTCTTCGGAGATATTGGATGTAATAAGTGTGTGATTGCTACTCTGTTATAAATCCTCCATTTGTACTGTGCGTGTCAGCATTACTGATCCAGGGATGACACTGGTGCACAGCAGCATAGGCCATTTGAGGTCTGGTCGCTACAGGCTTCCATAGCAACAACAGCTCCTTCGGAGCGGAGCAAGAACTCCCCTGATTGCATGCACAACATATGGTGTCAGAGATGAGCAAGGAGCTAAATAAAATACTTGCAGGAATAGACACATAGAAGCAGACCTTCATGCAGTCCTTAATATGCAGAAACTACGGCAGCAGGTGGCATTCAGGATCAAAAGCATACAACTACAACAAAGCAGGGCATAATTCAGTTATAATCTGCACGACTGAAACTGCTCAAATTTTTGTCCTAATCTGCAGGTATGCAGCACGCATGAGTGACCACAGAGCATACGACCACAGCAAAACAGGGGAGCAATTCAGTTCTAGTAGATCAGATCTCGAACAAGAGCTACTCCTACTCTGGACTGGAGTGGCAAATGCAGGGACGAACCTGTTGAGCAGCGAGGCGCGCGAGGGAGGTGGGGATCTGGCCAGAGAAAGCGTTGTCGCTGAGCTTGAGCAAGATGAGGAAGCGGCAGTTGGCGAGCTCGTAGGGGAGCAGGCCGGTGAGGCCGTTGCCAGAGAGGTCAAGGTTGACGACGAAGGGGATCTAGTCGCAGAGCGCGGGGGGTATCTGGCCCTCGAGCGCGTTGGAGGAGAGGTCGACCGTGTTGGCGGAGCGGCAGTACTGAAGCGCGGGCGGGATTCTGCCCTGGAGGCCGAAGCCGGAGAGGGAGATGACGAGGATGCGCGACTCCTACGGGTTCCAACAGGAGAACGCCGGAGAAGTCGTAGACGGCACCCGCCGACGTGTTGCTAGTCCAGGACGAGAGGTGGCCCTCGGGGTCCTTGAGGTCGCTCTTGACGCCGCGGAGGAACTTGGCGTCGTCCTCCTACAGCTCCGTCGCCGACCCAGGCGGTGTCTGCGGCGCGGCGGGCGGGAGGGTGAGGGCCAGGGCCAGCAGGCGGAGCGAGGGCGGCATGGCGGATTGGTGGTGGAGGCCGTGGTGGTGGTGGGGGTGGTGAGGCGGCGGGGCGGGAAGGTCGGGGCCGGGAGGGAGGGCGGGGAGGGGAGGAGGAGAGGGGAGGCGACGGGGTTCGCCATGGGAGGGAGCGGGGAGGGGAGGAGGAGAGGGGAGGCGTGCACGGACGGAGAAGCAAGGGGAGAAAGAAAGGAGGCGGGGGGTGGATGGAAAATGTCCACGAGGACTAGGCTTTCGGCTTAGGTGGGCTTGGGCGAGGACTGCCGTTGGATCCGCGAGCATCCGACGGTGTTCCATCCACGATCCACGTGAAATGCCCACAGACCAATCAAAATGTAGCACACGGGTACGATGTCATGACCATCTAAATTGGTCGTAGTTGACTAAAAAATGGGTCGTGCTTGATTAAAAATTCATTTCCATTTTTCGAGTGCCCCAAATGAGGTTTTTTGTGAAGGAACTACCAAATAAATGTTGTAAAAATGGACCAAATCAATTTTATAAAATACTAGGACATGTTTAATGCACAATTGACACAATGGTTGGGTGTCAAAAGCCTTGATCCACCTCTGGTGAAAAAGACAAATTTCCGTCGATTCAGTTGGAAGCGGGTCAAATTTGAACTGTAGATGCCTCATAGTTTGCTCTTTATTTTTTCCAAAAATTATTTCTAGGTTCATAACTATCTATTTAATAAGAGAAACATCAAAAGATTTCCAAGATTCAACAACTAGCTAGGAACGGTCAAGCCCACCGTTTTGACCGCATTTTGAAACGGACATAAAAAATTAAAAAAAAATCAAAAAATTGGAAAACCTTCGCATTGTGTCATCATGTGTGACCAAGTTTCCAGGAAAAATAATAAACTTCTAATACGGCAATTATTTTAAGAAAGTGTTCTCAGAAACGAGCTATCATGCGTGAAGATTCATGGCTTTCAAGCCAAGTGATCAATCTTATGGCCACATTCACGGCATAGTTTGTTCAAATGATCTCATATTGTGAACAAGGGTGCATATTGGAATGGCAAACAATGTTGCCTAAGGAAGTTTTCATTTTCTTTGTACGAAAAAACCATTTTCCATTTTTCGAGTGCCCAAAAGGAGGTTTTTTTGTTTAGGACCTCCCAAATAATTGTTGCAAAATTGAACCAAATCAATTTTCTAAAATACTAAGACATATTTAACGCAAAATTGACCAAATGGTTGGGTGTAAAAAGTTGTGATCCACCTCTCGTGAAAAAGACAAATTTCCGCCGATTCAGGTGAAAGCGGGTCAAATTTGAACTATGGCTGCCTTGTAGTTTGCTATTTATTTTTTCAAAAATCATTTCTAGGTACATAAGTATCTATTTAATCGGAGAAACACCAAAAAAATTCCAAGATTCAACCACTAGCTAGGAACGGTCATTCCTGCCGTTTTGACCGCATTTTGAAACGGGCATAAAAAATTCAAAAAAAACGAAAAATTGGGAAACCTTCGCATTGTGTCATTATATGTGGCCAAGTTCCCAGGAAAAATAACAAACTTCTAATACGGCAATTATTTTAAATAAGTGTTCTCAGAAATGAGCTATCATGCGTGAAGATTCATGGCTTTCAAGCCAAATGATCAATCTTATGGCCACATTCATGGCATAGTTTGTTCAAATGATCTCATATTGTGCACAAAGGTGCATATTGGAATGGCAAACAATGTTGCCTAAGGAAGTTTTCATTTTCTTTGGACGAAAAAACCATTTTCCATTTTTCGAGTGCCCCAAAGGAGGTTTTTTGTGAAGGACCTCCCCAATAATTATTGCAAAATTGGACCAAATCAATTTTATAAAATACTAGGACATATTTAATGCACAATTGACCAAATTGTTGGGTGTAAAAAGTTTTGATCCACCTCTTGTTAAAAAGACAAATTTTCGCCGATTCAGGTGGAAGCGGGTCAAATTTGAAATGTAGTTGCCTTGTAGTTTGCTATTTATTTTTTCCAAAAATCGTTGCTAGGTACATAAGTATCTATTTAATCAGAGAAAAACCAAAAAAACCAAGATTCAACCACTAGCTAGGAACGGTCATTCCCGCCGTTTTGACCGCATTTTCAAACGGGCACAAAAAATTCAAAAAAAATTAAAAAATTGGGAAACCTTCACAGTGTGTCATTATATGTGGCCAAGTTCCCAGGAAAAATAACAAACTTGAAATACGACAATTATTTTAAAAAAGTGTTCTCAGAAACGAGCTATCACTTGTGGAGATCAATGGCTTTCAAGCCAAATGATCAATCTTATGGCCACATTCATGGCATAGTTTGTTCAAATGATCTCATATTGTGCACAAGGGTGCATATTGGAATGCAAACAATGTTGCCTAAGGAAGTTTTCATTTTCTTTGGACGAAAAAACCATTTTCCATTTTTCAAGTGCCCAAAAGGAGGTTTTTTGTGAAGGACCTCCCAAATAATTGTTGCAAAATTGGACCAAATCAATTTTCTAAAATATAGGACATATTTAATGCACAATTGACCAAATGGTTGGGTGTAAAAAGTTTTGATCCACCTCTCGTGAAAAAGACTAATTTCTGCCGATTCAGGTGGAAGCGCGTCAAATTTGAACTGTAGTTTGCTATTTATTTTTTCCATCATTTCTAGGTACATAAGTATCTATTTAATCAGAGAAACACCAAAAAAATTCCAAGATTCAACCACTAGCTAGGAACGGTCATTCCCGCCGTTTTGATCGCATTTTGAAACGGGCATAAAAAATTAAAAAAAATTAAAAAATTGGGAAACCTTCGCATTGTGTCATTATATGTGGCCAAGTTCCCAGGAAAAATAACAAACTTCTAATACGGCAATTATTTTAAAAAAGTGTTCTCAAAAACGAGCTATCACGTGTGGAGATCAATGGCTTTCAAGCCAAATGATCAATCTTATGGCCACATTCATGGCATAGTTTGTTCAAATGATCTAATATTGTGCACAATGGTGCATATTGGAATGGCAAACAATGTTGCTTAAGGAAGGTTTCGTTTTCTTTGGACGAAAAAACCATTTTCCATTTTTCGAGTGCCCAAAAGGAGGTTTTTTTGTGAAGGACCTCCCAAATAATTGTTGCAAAATTGGACCAAATAAATTTTCTAAAATACTAGGACATATTTAATGCACAATTGACCAAATGGTTGGGTGTAAAAAGTTTTGATCCACCTCTCGTAAAAAAAGACAAATTTCCGCCGATTCAGGTGGAAGCGGGTCAAATTTGAACTGTAGCTGCCTTGTATTTTGCTATTTATTTTTTCCAAAAATCATTTCTAGGTACATAAGTATCTATTTAATCAGAGAAACACCAAAAAAATTCCAAGATTCAACCACTAGCTAGGAACGGTCATTCCCGCCGTTTTGACCGCATTTTGAAACGGGCATAAAAAATTAAAAAAAATTAGAAAATTGGGAAACCTTCGCATTGTGTCATTATATGTGGCCAAGTTCCCAGGAAAAATAACAAACTTGTAATACGGTAATTATTTTTAAAAAGTGTTCTCAGAAACGAGCTATCACGTGTGGAGATCAATGGCTTTCAAGCGAAATGATCAATCTTATGGCCACATTCATGGGATAGTTTGTCCAAATGATCTAATATTGTGCATAAAGGTGCATATTGGAATGGCAAACAATGTTGCCTAAGGAAGTTTTCATTTTCTTTGGACAAAAAACCATTTTCCATTTTTCGAGTGCCCAAAAGTAGGTTTTTTGTGAAGGACCTCCCAAATAATTGTTGCAAAATTGGACCAAATCAATTTTATAAAATACTAGGACATATTTAATGCACAATTGACAAAATGGTTGGGTGTAAAAAGTTTTGATCCACCTCTCGTGAAAAAGACAAATTTCCACCGATTCAGGTGGAAGCGGGTCAAATTTGAACTGCAGCTGCCTCATAGTTTGCTATTTGTTTTTTCCAAAAATCATTTCTAGCTACATAAGTACCTATTTAATCATAAATACATGGTTTGGTGGCGATACGTCGAGGTTGGCGGTGGCCGAGGGCCCCAACTCTAGAGCGCGTAAACTCGCATGCCCGTCGCGTGGTCACCGCGTGACCGTGGCGTTGCCATGTGTTCTGGGCGGCCTAGGCATGTCTAGTGGGTTGGGCACTCCCCAGGTAGGTGCTAGGAAGAAAATTACAACATAAGATTCTCATGAGGAGACCGATCGATGCTCAAACATGAATTAGCAGCCAAGTGTTTGATTAGCGGTACGGGAAATGTACATTGCTAATGGGCGTGAGTTTTGGCTGAGGATGATCAGTTACTAAGAAGACCGTCTTCACAAAATTTCAGCTCAAAAGGAGGAGCCTAGGTGGTACTTGCTTTGCAAAGTACCACACTGGACATAAATACGAATGTTGAAGCTGGGCTCAAAATAATGAATGGATTGAGCTGGCATTTGGTGGAGGATGGTTATTTGGGCATAGGAAAGCACCGTAGAAAATGGATACTATTTTGACATGCCAAAGTGGTACTTCCTTCACAAAGTGTTGTTCTGAACAGCATAGGAAAATGAATATTGTTGAATTATTTTTGAACTAGGAAAGGAAGTTTTTTTTACATATTTGACGAAGATATGACCCAAAGAATTTATGAGATTTTTTTGGGAATTTTGGGAATGACAGAAATATAGGTTGCTTCACAACTTGGGGCAAAAATTGCCACATGGACATGACACATAGGCAAAACTGATGAGGTGGCGCCTAGTCATCGCAACCCACCACAATCTACAAGGTTATGACCATCTATATTGGTCGTGATCAGCTAGAAATAAGGCAGCAGACCAGTGCTATCTGCTTTATGACCATTTCGTGTAAGGAAATTACGACCTTTCTGACCAAAATGGTCGTTATAGTTTAGGGTTTGGAGCCCCCCAACAGCTTTTGACCAATTGGTCTGAAATGGTCATAGATCTATGACCAATACTTCCAGGGTCACTGACAGAAGGTCACTAGTTGACATATTTCTGGTAGTGCACGCCGGTTCAAAATCTTTGGTGGCCAAGGCGTTTCGTCACGGGTTCTATTGGTTGACAGCTCATGCTGATGCCGAGGACTTGGTCAAAAGATGTGATGGCTGTCAGAATTTCTCAAGACGCGCTCATATACCGGCTCAAGAATTGAGGATGATTCCAATCACCTGGTTGTTTGCAACTTGGGGGCTGGATATGGTTGGGCCTTTCAAGAGGTCCAAGGACAAGAAGACCCACCTCTTGGTGGCGGTTGATAAGTTCACGAAGTGGGTGGAGGCAAAGCTAGTTAGTAAGTGTGACGCAGCTACGGCGGTTCAATTCATCAGAAGGGTGATCTTCCGGTTTGGCTTTCCACACAGCATCATAACAGACAATGGTACCAATCTGTCAAAGGGTGCCATGAAGGAGTTCTGTCAACGTGAGCACATCCGGCTTGACGTGTCATCAGTGGCTCACCCCCAGTCTAATGGTCAAGCGGAGAGGGTCAATCAAGAGATCTTGAGAGGCATCAAACCCCGACTTATGGTTCCTTTGCAACGGATGCTGGGTTGTTGGGTTGAGGAGTTACCTTCAATGTTATGGAGCATCAATACCACACCCAACAGATCGACAGGATACACACCGTTCTTCATGGTTTATGGAGCAAAAGCGGTTCTTCCTAGTGACATTCGTCATGACTCACCTCGTGTAGCGGCATACGTTGAAGCTGACAACGAGAGGGCACGACAGGAAGCTCTTGACTTGTTAGATGAGGGACGTGACATGGCGGCAGCCCGTTCGGCGATTTATCAGCAAGATCTGCATCGTTATCATAGCCGTCGGGTTAGAACTAGAACCTTTGAAGAAGGAGATTTGGTGCTTCGACTCATCCAGGATCAGACGGATATGCACAAGCTATCCCCCCCTTTAGAAGGACCTTTTGTGGTCAGCAAGAATCTGCACAACGGGTCATACTACTTAATCAATGTTCGAGAGCGCAAAGACTCACGTAAATCGGAGGAGGAGACCAACCGGCCGTGGAATATTGCTCATCTTTGGCCCTACTATACTTGAGCTACAGGCTCTGCTTATGTACATATTATGACATTGTATATATTACGATCAATATAATAAACCGCAACCTCAGCTAAAGCGGGGTATCTGTTGTTTTCTTACATCATGTGTGGCTACATGGAGCTTACAAAGCGGCGTCCAGTTTACCCCTTGATTCGGCTTCTCAAAGCTTGATATTAGATCACTTGGGGGCTTGGTCGTATCCGAACCATAGCTACCCCTCTTGATCGGCGTAATGCCACAGCATCACTTGGGGGCTTGGTCGTATCCGAACCATAGCTACGCCTCTTGATGGGCGTAATGCCACAGCATCACTTGGGGGCTTGGTCGAACCCAAACCATAGCAATGCCTCTTGATCGGCGTAATGCCACAGCATCACTTGGGGGCTTGGTCGAACCCGAACCATAGCAACACCTCTTGATCGGCGTAATGCCACAGCATCACTTGGGGGCTTGGTCGAACCCGAACCATAACAACACCTCTTGATCAAATTTGGGGCCTGGCAGCCCGTGAAAAGCCTCGACTACAACGGTTTTATTTGCCTTTTGCTAAGTTTCTTTTTCTTTTGCTAAGATTTATGATGTTTTCAAACCGGTGTTTATCAACCCGGTTAGGCTGTCAACTACAAAGTTGTCAGTACATGACCAAGTTATAATCCGGAGACTATCAGCCCGGTCTGGTTTTGACTCATAGTCACCAGTATGGAATAAACCGGTGTTTATCACAACCCGGAACGGTTTTATTGTAAACCGGCATTATATAACAGGAGATACTTTTACTCCGGATTAGGGTTACTACCCTCATTACAAGGTTGGTCAGCCAACACTGTGCCTAAAGTTCATAGGTATCATATATTTCCATATTTGGTTATCTTTTACAACCTTGGTTATAAACCTTGGTCATATATATTGTTGTGTATCATGACCCTCCCGGTGGTAAACCGCCAGGGCGCTTTAAGCTTCTTATCTATAGGAACAACTTGAATAAATAGCTATGGATTATGAACATCATATCTCAAGCATGGCGGATTAACATGCATCAGCTGCAGATAAATATGCACGAAGGCATAACAGACCAAGTGCTTTAACTAGCCTATTACAAGGTGTTTCAGTGCCCAAAGGAATAATTGTTTCTCAATAAACATTGCAGTATGGAAGATTAAACCGGCCCCCGGGTTATGATCGCTGAGCAGCTTGACCTAACGGCTACGGATCATCTTGCACCGGTTCATCTTCTTCGTCTCTACAAACCGGTTAAAGCTTGGAAAACAGCTTCGTCGCTTATAAGGGTGGACGGTTCAATGTCAGGGGCATATGTGTGCTTACGGATTGGAGGGATCAAGTTTTGAGCCTCAGGAGTTGGTGCAGCAACCCGCTTGTTATTGGTATCATAGCTCGCCTGGTAAAATGAAAGATCAGCTTCTTCAGCAAGTTGACAAGTCAGTGGACGTACTTCCCAGTTTATGGAGCGGAGATCTTCAGTGCCAAACTCTGATCCGTCTTCTTTTAAGCTTGGGTGGCCTTTAGCCACGTCCGTCGGATCAAGATCAGGCACCCATGCTTTTGCCCGGGTTAGTGTGGTCAGAGCGCTAGCCCTTGCAGCAGACCGCTTCAGCTCTTCTATCTGGGCAGGCAGCATAGATAGCCTGTCTAAGGTATCCTTGATCAACGTCGGGGGTGGCTTATTGTGAGAAGCGGTGCAGATAATCCGTTGTGCGCCGGTATATAGTTGCTCTATCAGCGTGTAGGCAGCTTTCAACTTCTTCTTCACATCAGAGCCCAGATGGCTAATGCGAGTTCCTGTATCATTACAAAAATCAGTGAACCGGCAACGCATGGGAGGATATGTTGAAAGAATAAAGGAAGGATGCTTACCAAACATAGCAGCGGTCAAAGCATGCACTTGCCGCTTTACACCAGTCAGCTCATCAACCACCGGTTTAAGAGCGGCTTCTGCGTTTTCAGCCCTTTTTATCAAAGTGGCTTTTTCAGTCTCCCAATCTGCCCGCTCTTTGTTGAAGCCCTCTTTCAGTTTCTCCATAGCGCCTAGAGCGCGGGTCAACTCTTCCTTCGCTTTGCAGGCTTCGGCTTGCTGGGTTTTGATGTTCTCTTGTAGATCAGCGGTTTGGCGTTCCTTCTTGCTCAGCTCCGCCTGTAAAGGGACAGATGTATCATGAGTTGACATTACATATTTGAAGTACCAAGCCCATAACAAGTTATGCCCTTGATACTTGGGGGCTAATGCATGTTTGCTCTTGATCAGAAATTTCTACAAGTACCAAGCACAATACAAGTATTAATCTTGGCACTTGGGGGCTAATGTGTATTTTCTCAAAAAGTTGTTGGTATGGGAGTTCTTCTACAGTCCCGGTTCATCTTTATAAAGTTAAACCGGCCCTTGGGGGCTATACCGGTGAAAGAGCAGTATGGCAAATTTTAAAGAAACCGGTTCATCTTAACGAGGTAGTCCGGTCCTTGGAGGCTAAATATGAAAAGATAAGTTATGACAAAAGTCCCGGTTTAGATCGGTATCATAAACCGTCACTTGGGAGCTACTAGGAATTGATAAACTGCAAGAGAAAAATGGTAGTTACCTCATATCGCTCCTTCATCAAGTTTATCAAACTAGCTTCATAATCACGGCTGGTATACAGACGGTTCAAGAAGCTAGAGTGAATGTCTTGGGCATTGAGATGGGCGTAGCTTGATAAATCGGCATTCCATTTGCCTTTGCTGCTAGCAGAGAGATAATCCTTGGCAGTATGCTTTGACAAAGCTACAGGATTGCCAGGAGTGGCGTGGCCAGTGCCAGTAATCATAATGTCATCATCTTCTTCATCAGCAGCCTTCTCCGGAGTTGGCGGTTTATCAGTGTCCTTAACTGGACTGACCGGTTTGTCATCAGTTCGGACAGGGCTGGTTGGCCGGTCTGTCTGGCTTGTAGTGTCAACTTGCACTTGTTCAGCAAGGAAGTCATGGTGGAGTTGTTTCCGGTTCAGGAGCTACATTATCATCAGCCGGTTTGTTTAACCGAGCTTTCTTGCTGGGTCTTGGCTTGGCGCTAAGAAAAGATAGACATAAGGATCAGTACAGTATGTAAAACACATTAAGAGTAAAGACATGTGCATAGCTCACCCAGGAACTGTTTTAAGGGGAGGAAGCTATGTGGCCGATGACTCGCCAGAGGATGAGTGAGAAGTACCCTGATAATTTGAATCAGACGGGTTAAGAGGCTGGCGAAAACAACCTGCTTTTGGGCATGAAGTATCAATGGGATAAGAGACCTCTGATCGGCGTTTCCGAACCGGACTGTTAGGTAAACCGGCGGAGGTAACTACCTGGACGCTGTGCCGGGTTGTACGGCGAGCTTCGTGCTGCTGCGTCTTCAAAAGAAAGTTTGGGTCCAAGTAAGCAAGAGGGTGAGAAAATTTTACTTTCCGGTTTGCTTGACGGATTTTTTATGTTGGCAGAGGATCTGAATCGGAGGAAAGAATGGTTACCTCTACGTCCTTAGCGTGACTGCCTTTAGCGCCATCCTGATAATAATCATTGTCAATGAGATGTACGAAAAATGAACCAAGAGAGTCAAGTTCTACTTCTGGTTCCGGGTTACGCACATCATCATCAGCTGGTAGATCGGAGGATGCGGTGGTCCTTCTTTTTGCAGGTTTATTAACAACCTTGGTCTTTGGACTGCTTGACCGGTTTGTCTTGCGGCTTCGCCGGTTTGTCTTGTGATGGTTTCTTATTCCAGAACGGATCATCACCCTGTCAGAAAATAATCACACTTTCAGAGAATATTTGGACAGAAGCAAATTCAGATAAAAAGGATTATATGATTCTTACAGCTGGTGGTTTGTTGAAGGTGCAGAAAGGGAGTAGTCCGATTTGGGCACAGACGGCCTCCGGTTCATTCAGTATTTTCTTTACAGCTTCAGTGACTTCTTCGTCTGTAAGCTGAATGTCAATGTGTCGCTGAGCATCCTTCAAACTCCCCGTGTACTCACACATCAAACCGGGGCGCCAGCTTAAGGGCAGAATACTCCAGCTTATCCAACAGCGAGCAAGATCAACTCCTGTCAAACCGTTTGCCATGAAGGCTCTGAACTTTGATAATTGAGGAGCATAGTTGGCCCTCTCTCTTGCAGTCAGCCTCTGAGGGAAAGGGTGTGTGTTGCTCAGGCGTTCAGTGCGGTAACCAGGCAGGGGGTTTTTGTCAGATGGAGAGGTATCCATGCAGTAAAACCAAGTTTGGTTCCACTCTTTGGGGTGACTGTGGAGTTTGGGATGGCGGAAGGTGACTTCTTTCCTCTTCTGAACCGACATTCCGCCCAGTTCCGTATTGGGTCCATCTGAGAACTCGGTGCGACGGTTTAAGTGAAAGAAATCCCTAAACAGTTCGACTGTAGGTTCCTCTTGCAAATAAACTTCACAGAATACATGGAAGTGGTAGATGTTGGTAACAGAGTTGGGACCGATGTCTTGAGGGCGCAGCTGAAAATTGGCTAGCACATCTCGGAAATTTTTTGAACCGGGAGGGCTAAAACCTCGTCCGAGATGATCAGCAAACACGACTACCTCTCCATCCTTGGGTGTAGGAGGGTTTTCCGGGCCAGGGACCCTCCAGTGGATGACATCTTTCTTGGCTAAAGCGCCCGTTTTAGCAAGGTTGTTTAACTGCTCCTCGGTAACTCGAGAGGGAGCCCAATTGCACCCATAGACTTGTTTAGCCATGACAAGGAAAATCTGAAAAATGATTATTACCGGTTTAAGATTTACAGTGGACAACTATACAGCGGTATGAGGATACAAGCATATTGGTAAACCGGATTTGGTTATTCATAAACCGGAGTCTGACAATGGCACGGTATAATGCATTGACGGTTGAACAGGGGACTAATGGTATCTACCGGGTCATCATTTTTCCTGTGAAGTTAAACCGGTCAATCAGGTATTCAAAGTGTGTAAGTGAAGGAAGAAACAAGTTTCACATCTTGCTATGGTAATTTCGGATCTACCGCGCGTAGGAAAACAAAATATGTTCTGACCTAAATTCGAGCGTACTAAAAGTTCACCAAGTAAAGATGAGTTGGATATCAAACAGGTGCTGAAACTACTACCGCGCGAGATCTATGTGGCTTAAACTGCTACCGCGCGAGATCTATGTGGTTTTTGGATCTAATCCATGGATATAAATAAGGAAAAAGAAGGGCAGCGACGAACACTGATGAACAACAGAAACCCTAAGTGCAGATCTATGGTAAGAGAAAGGGGAGACTTACGGAGGCTGTTGAGCAGCAGCGGCGCGCGGAGGAGCTCTGGTACGTTCAGGTCGATGCAGCAGCCAAGGTTGGTGCAGCAGTTGAAGGTTGACGGCGGCGGCCGAGGTAGAAGGTTCGGGCGTCGCAAGGATGACGATGACGCGAAGAGGCACGAGGGGGAAATGGAAAGACCCCCTGGACCTATTTATAAGGGAGTTAAACGACAGGCGCGAAAATCGAGGAGCCAACTTTTTGGATATGAGGCGCAGCTGTCGCCTCGATTGTCGGAGGCTCATTAACCAAGGTGGGTTATACACAGTTTTAAATGACAGGTGACGTCACGGAGGTTTACCATGATCCTAGAAGATGATGTCACGGCGGTTTACAAGATTATATGAAGATGTCAAAGAAGAAATTTTCTTAAAGTATTGAGGATTGACATGAACCAGTTCAAATCAATCTGGGGCCTAATGTTGGGGATATTACCACTGGGCTTAAATCGGCCAGGAGAGGCCGTGTTAACTTCATAAGTAGTTTGTCTGTATCAGAAGCCCATGAAGACTGGCGGTGATGCTTCATGAAGGCCCAGGGCCCAAAGCCGGTTTAAGGCCTGTAGACACAAACCGGCATTGAGATGTAAACATGTGTTGTAAGATAGAAGTAGCAGAGACCGAGCCGGACACGATTATGAGCCGGCCTCGTAGTCTGTAAACCAACGGGCGTCAACCCATGTATATAAGGGGACGACCCAGCGGCGGTTCAGGGAGAACAAACAACAACTCGAGACTCAGGCAAAGCGTATTCGCTCCCCGGTCATCGAACCCCATCAATTCCATCACAACTAGACGTAGGCTTTTACCTTCATCGTAAGGGGTCGAACTAGTATAAAACTCTCTTGCGTCCCTTGTCCGCTTTAACCCCTTTAAGCTAACCCATAGCAATGGCTCCACGACTAAGTCCTTTCTCTAGGACATCTGCCGTGACAAAACCACGACAGGAACCATCTGTGGGCGTGTTTCGATGCACGCCTCCATGAGAAAGGCGCAAGGCGCGAGGCGCCAGGCGCTTAGGAGTTCATCACCAAGGCAATCGAGGAGCTTCAGGAGGCACAAGCCATGCCTGCGGCCCACAGCATACCCAGACTTGCCTACATGCAGCCCACGACGTGGCCCTATCAACTGCTTGGTATGGCCCATCTACAAGACCGCCAAGACAAGACCCTCGCGAGGAGCCAAGCCTCGCGAGGCGGATGACCTCAAGACCTCCTAAGGGAGCGGCCTCACTACTTCAGGATGGTCCAAAGGCGACACTACGATCAGAGACCCTTCGACCAAACTGTATGCGATGCCATAATCGCAAATCTTGGTGTAAAAAACCATCAAAAAAGGTGCAAAACGTTTGTGATGGTGGATGCATCAAACGCGGTTCAGATTTTAGTTGCGTGTGCGATGTAGGGCATACGGTTCAGTTTAATTAACTGTTTGGGATGAGGAGGAACAAAAGAAATGGGTAGCCAGATGAAGGCGTAGTTGCGTGTGCGATGTAGGGCATACAGTTCAGTTTAATTAACTGTTTGGGATGAGGAGGAACAAAAGAAACGGGTAAACAGATGAAGGCGTGTGCGATATGTAGCATACGGTTCACTAGGATGAACTGTGTGTGATTAGGCAACACAATGGAAATGGTTCAACTGAACAAGATGTGTGTGATATGCGGCAAACAGGTCCATAATCAGAAATGTGTGCGAAGACCAATAATAACACAGACGGTTGCTACTAATAAGCCATGTGATTTGCTCTGTCTACAATAGAATAACATGTCTATATATAACTGAAATAAACATCCAATTACATAAGTGACTATACAGATCCTTCGCACACACCTCAATAAACAATTGCATGCATTCTAAAGTAGGAGAAACGATCATCTAGTCATCTACTTCTTGTGACGCTCCCGCCACTGCTATGTGGCTCGATCCCTCGTTTGGGTCAGGAAGAAAACAGTTCCTCATGTCAACGATCCGCCTGTACATCTCGTACCTTGTGTACGCGTCCATGGCCGCGTACTTGACATGTTGTTCATCCAGTCTCACATGCCACACATTGTGCCAGGCATTCCTGTCCTTATTGCTCTCATTCTTCATCTTCATGTAGTAGGGGTCGATTGATGGCTGAGGCGAGGTCAACCAGGGAGTTCAGTTTGTTTTTGTCGCCGCCCCAGACCTTGTAGTGGCGCTGGATGTTGACAAGATTCGGGAAGTTCAAGGCCGAAACCTTGAGCACTTTTAGATCGTTGGTGGTGTCCACCGCAGCGAAAATTGTAGTCAGAGTTGTTGATAAACCTGGAGAGACGCTCGCAAGGCGTTGAGGCCAGGTGGTAGTGGTAGACAAGGACGTCATGTCGCACGTACAACTGGGCGACGGCAACCTTCTGATCGTGCCTGGCACGACCCATGGTGTACTCGAGGTCGAAGCCAACACTTGGTACTTGTCCTCGGCAGGGAACTCCTCCATAGTTTGGATGGAGCTTTCCACCGAGACCGGATCATTTGTGTACACCACCGAGAGAGCCTTCCCCCTCACGTGGGTGTGCACGACGTGTTGCATGGTGAACTGCCCGCCGTGGTCGTCGTCGGCCGTTGGGAGGGCCATTGGAGCCACGGGGAGCGCCATTGGAACCGCTGGATGTCCTCTATGTATGTGTCCTCATGGGTGTGCTTATTGTGTCATGTGAGACGAGAGATGAAGGTAAATGGTCGCAGGAATAAAAGGGGGCCGGGCGGCGTGGATTCTCGGCTGGTCCGCATGGCAGTTTTTGCAGCGGGTAACTGCATCGTTGCACCACGCCCGGCGCAACCACATGCACACGAACGTGCGTGATCGTGCGCCGGCCCCAAACACTGGCAGCGCGCATGGAGGGACGAGGGCAGAGCACCCGGAGGGACGCGAGAGCAGGGCGCGCGCGGCGGGACGCGAGCAGAGCGCGCCACAGTCGCCTGAAACGCAAGCAACCACACGCATAGAGCAGTTGAACACGCAGGAAATGGTCGCCTACAAGCCGACCGACAGTTGCGTCGCTGTGTAGAGAGCGGCCGTGTGCTACCACCTCCGTCTAGTTTATACTCCCCTTTATATTCTGTGCCATACTTTGCCCTCAAATTTAACCAACAAAATGTTAATGCATGTTATAAAAATTATATAATTGGAAACTATGTTCAAATACGAATTCAACTATATAATCTTTGGCGACATGCATTCGTATTTTATTAGTTAAATCATACTTATAAACAAGGATGGGGGTATAGTAGGTAATTAAATCGCAAACGTTTTTTTATTAAGTGTATGTGTACGTGACCTTTCATCCTCCTCTCGCACGTCTTGTCACCCCGCTGCCGCAGACGGCTTACAGTGCAAGCTTGCGCAGCGCGCGGGGGCGTTCTTTTGGCCAAACGGTGGCGCCAATGAATTGTTGGTGAGCCCGTTCCCGCGCAACCTCGCAGGTTCCCGCGCAAGCTTCCCGCCCGACTCTGTTAAATCCCCCAAAATCCCAATTCTTATCGGCCTGCTATAAAAACCCTCATGGTCGGCGAGTCTTGTGTTGCATTTTACCCTCCCTCCTGCAGCTTATCTCGTCTGCTTCTCCCATAATCGCCAATGGCACCGGTCCGTCGTCCTAGCTTAGCCACTCCGCCGTCATTAGAGGACAGCTCTATCTAGGAGGCTACAACTACTGCAGGATGCTGATAACGCGACACTACGATCAGAGACCCTTCGATGAAACTGTGTCCGATGCCATAATCGCAAACGATGGTGCAAAAAAACCGTCAAGAAAGGTGCAAAACGTTTGCGATGGAGGATGCATCAAACACGGTTCAGATTTTAGTTGCGTGTGCGATGTAGGGCATACGGTTCAGCTCAATTAACTGTTTGCGATGAGGAGGAACAAAAGAAACGGGTAGCCAGATGAAGGTGTCTGCGATGTACAGCATACGGTTCACTCGGATGAACTGTTTGTGATTAGGCAACACAAAAGAAACGGTTAGCCAAATCAAAGGTGTGTGCGATATACGGCATGCGGTTCAGTCGGATGAACTGTTTGCGTTGAGACAAAAGAACAGAAAAGGTTCAGCTTAACAAGACGTGTGTGTTCTGCGATGGGATTGCATACAGAACAACATATATATATATATATATATATATATATATAGACACACTCACACACACACGCACTTATAAGGACATGCTTGCATAACCAAATTAAACATCCACTTACATAGGTGGCTACTACACACATGACATTTCCACACACCAATAAAGTAAACCATATATTACATGCATGATTAACAAGCATAAACGGTCATCTGATTATCATCTACTTCTTGTGACGCTTGCTCTGCTTGTGGCTCAATCCGAGCTCGTTGATTTGGGTAATGAGGCACTTCCTCATGTCAACGATCCGCCTGTGCATCTCGTAGTATGTGTACATGCTCTTGGCCGCGAACCTGAGGTGAGGTTCATCCAGTTGCCGCATCCAGGCCCCGTGCCAGGATACGGGACTTGTTCTCTGGGCATCCTGCTTCATCTTTTCGTAGTAGGGGTCGATGATGGCCAAGGCGAGTTCGACCAGGGAGTCCTTCTTCGTGCTGCCCCAGACCCTGTAGTGGTCACGGATTTCTACAAGGTTCTTGCAGGCCAAGCCCGTAACACTGAGCGCTTTCACATCGTTGGTGGTTTCCACCGTGGCGAACTTGTAGTTGGTCCTGTTGACAAACCTATTGAAATGGTCGCAAGGCTCTGTGGCCATGCAGTAGTGGTAGATGAGGACATGATGGCACATGCACAACTGGGCGGCAAGCTTCTGATCTATGCCGGGACGACCGGCGGTGCACTGGAGCTCGATGCCGACCACCTTGTACTTGTCTCCAACAAGCAACTGCTCAGCGCTGTTGACGTAGTCGTCCACCACTGCCGGGTCGATGGTGTACACCACCGAGAGATCCATCTCCCTCGCGTGGGTATCCACTCTATGCTCGCCAAACTCCATTGGAGCGCCGCTGGACATCCCCTCTCTATGTGCCGTCGTGGGTGTGCTTGTTGTGTTGTGGGGCGTGATCAAAAGGTTGAAGAGACTAAGGTTATAATGGCCGCGGGAATCAAAGGGGAAGCCGGACGGCCAGGAATATCGGCAGGCCCTGATGGCAGTTCTAATTTGCAGCGCGTAACTCCATCGTACCGCACATAACTGCATCGCGTGGCAACGCGCGCGGCGCAACCGCGTGCATACGGGGCCCCTGACGTGATCGTGCGCACGCCCAACCGTTGGCAGAGCGCGCGCGGAGGGACGCGAGCAGAGCGCTCCGCGATCGCCTCAACGGCGAGCAACCATATATATATGCATATAGCAGTTGAACACGCAAGGAAAAGCTGTCCACAAGCCGAGCGCATCGACGGACACGAGCAGAGCGTGCCGACGGACGCGAGCAGAGCGCGACAACGGACGCGAGCAAAGCGCATTGCGGCGCCTAACGGCGGGCACATCACGCTGCGGCACCTAACGGCGGGATAGACCTTCATTCAAGCCAATCAAAATAATACTGGAACAGACATGTATGTATTGAGCAAAGGGATCGCACATGTCTATATTGAGTGGAACAAGAATGCAATAGCAAAATAAGAATTAATGCCATGATGATGCGATCGCAGTGGTGGTTACAAGAGGCAAGAAGAAAGATGCATCCATCAACGTACAACCTCCTCCTCCTCAACTCATTGAGCCGGCCGGGCCACCGACCGGCGGCTAAGGAGTGGCGGCTTGTGTGGCGAGGTCAAGGTGCTTATCAGCTAAGGCATCCAAGGCTTCCAGCCGGCTGAAGAAGGCCAACGTCGTAGCGTCCTCACTGGCCTTGTAGATACCTATGTACATGATTCGCTCGTACACATGGATGTGTAGGTCGATGGTTTCATGCAAATGGAGGCGCCTCGCGGCGAGTGCGACCTCCAGGTGGACATTCTTCGTGGCGTCGGCGGGTAGTCACAGGGCCACTAGTGCTTGAAAGAGGTTCCGACCATGGAGGCCGATTAGGGTGGCAGGCAATGAATAGCCCGGGCGCGCGGGCTGGAGGAGTACGGCGATGTCGTCCGTGAGCTTCTTGATGACGTTGAACCTGTGAAAGCACAAGTGCTCCCTGGGTGGTTTTGGTAATTAATGTAAACATATCTCTTGTTGGACTAATGTTTTATTTAGTATATTTTATATGAGTTCAACAGTGGAGTGGCGTGGACAAGAGGATGTGGAACCCCTTCAAGATGCTAAGGACAAAGGATTGGCTCAAGCTCAAAATCTCAAGACTCTACATTTTCATTTTAGTGATCCAAGATCACATTGATTCTTTAGGAAAGCCAATACTATTAAAAGGGGATGAGGTGTTGCTTAATGGCTTACTTGCTGAAAATGCTTAGTGATATGCTCCAAAAACCCTCAACCACTTTCTCATATCCACATATGTCCCAAACCAAAAGTCAAACTCGGCCCTACCGATTTGATCTATCCGGCGCCACCGAGTTCATTTGACATAGCCACTGCCAGAAACCCTAATCAATTCGGTCTCACTGATGGGATCTCGGTCTCACCGAGATGGGATTGCAAACTCTCTGTTTCCCTTTGTCACATTTCGGTCTCACCGAAATGAGCGAATCGGTCCCACCGAGTTTGCCTGACCAACTCTCTGGTTAGCTTATTAGCAAAGTCGGTCCCACCGAATTTGAGTAATCGGTCTCACCGAGATTACGTTATGCCCTAACTCTAATGAAATCGGTCCCACCAAGTTGACATGTCGGTCCCACCGAAAAGCCTAACGTTCACATTTTGAACTAGATCGGTCTAACCAAGTTTTCCGATTTGGTCCCACCGAGTTTGGTGAATTGTGTGTAACGGTTAGATTTTGTGTGGAGGATATATATACCCCTCTAACCACTCTTCATTCGTGGAGAGAGCCATCAGAACATACCTACACTTCCAGCATACATTTTCTGAGAGAGAACCACCTACTCATGTGTTGAGATCAAGATATTCCATTCCAACCACATAAATCTTGATCTCTAGCCTTCTCCAACTTGCTTTCCACTCAAATCATCTTTCCACCAAATCCAAATCTATGAGAGAGTTGAGTGTTGGGGAGACTATCATTTGAAGCACAAGAGCAAGGAGTTCATCATCAACACACCATCTATTACCTTTTGGAGAGTGGTATCTCCTAGATTGGTTAGGTGTCACTTGGGAGCCTCCGTCAAGATTGTGGAGTTGAACCAAGGAGTTTGTACGGGCAAGGAGATCGCCTACTTCGTGAAGATCTACCCTAGTGAGGCAAGTCCTTCATGGGTGATGGCCATGGTGGGATAGACAAGGTTGCTTCTTCTTGGACCCTTCTTGGGTGGAGCCCTCCGTGGACTCGCGCAATCTTTACCCTTCGTGGGTTGAAGTCTCCATCAACGTGGATGTACGATAGCACCACCTATCGGAACCACGAAAAAAATCTTCGTGTCTCCAATTGCATTTGCACACTCCAATCCCATCCCTTTACATTCTTGCAAATTGCATGCTTTACTTTCCGCTGCTCATACACTCGTGTCATGCTTGCTTGATATGTATTGTGAATGTTTAAACTTGTGCTAAAACTCCACCTTAACTTGAAGAAATTAAAAACTGCTACTTTTCTTTGCTAAGAGTCTATTCACCCCCTCTAGACACCTCTTCTCGATCCTTTCAATTGGTATCAGAGCATTGGTCTTCATTACTTTGGTTTAAACACCTTTGGAGGAAGATGGATGAGTCTACGTTGGGGAGTCTTGGATGTAGAGTGCCTATTCTTGATGGAGAGTACTTTCATGAGTGGAAAAATGAGATGCTTGTGATTTTCAACGAATATCATTTGAACAAGTATATTACTAGCCCTTGTGCACCTCATGTTGATCCTATGCATCCTACCCTTGATGAGTCTATTGACATAATTCGTAACCTTAGAACTGTTAATCTTATCACTAGAGGTTTGCCTAGAAACTTGATTGGTTGCTTGCCTACTCTTGATTGTGCTTACACTATATGGAGATTTCTTGAGGAACGTTTTCCAAACTATTCCTTGCAAAACTAAGATGAAATTATTCATAAGTCTATTGCCTTGAGTAAGATGAATTCCAATGATCCTAAGTTTTGTGATTGTCTATTTGAGCTTACTAATCTTATGCGTGCCAAAGGAGATGTTGGAATCATTAGCAATATCATCTCCGAAGCCATTAGAATTCATAATGATGATTATTGTGATGATCATTTATCTAATGAATCACTCTCTCTAGGAATTGGTCCATCACAACACGATGTTGAACATGGACACTATGATGATGATGATGATGATGATGATGATGATAGTGACTTCGACCTCGATAAGTCTATGTGACACTTTGGTCTTATGGCTAATCTTCGCGACTACATGGCTGGAGGAAAGGAATGGGTCCTTGGTAGTGTATGTACCGATCACATGACCGGAGATAAGGATATGTTTCGTGAACTTGCTAAAAACGACGGCCCTCGAAAGTATGTCACCTTTGGTGATAAATCAAAGGGTAAGGTGGTTGGCCTTGGTAAGGTGGCCATCTCACATGATAGCTCCATACAAAATGTTATGCTCATTGAATCTCTTGGATACAATCTACTTTCCGTATCTAGACTTGCTGACTTTGGTTTCAATGTCCTATTTACTAAAGTAGATTGCCAAGTGTTTCGTAGAGATAATCATAATATGGTCTTTACCGGTATACGTAGAGGTGATCTTTACATTGTTGATTTCACTAAAAAGGCTCAACCAAGAACTTGCTGAATTGATAAATCTTCTAAAGGCTGGTTGTGGTATAGAAGGTTAGGTCATCTGGGCATGCGAAATCTTGATAAGCTTAGTAAAGGTAATCATATCCTTGGAGTGAAAGATGTTATATTTGACAAGGATAGATTGTGTAGTGCTTGTCAAGCAGGAAAACAAGTTGGAGGAAGACACCCCGTGAAGAACATCATGACCACGAGAAGACCGCTCGAGCTACTTCATATGGATCTTTTTGGTCCCAATACCTACAAGAGTCTCGGTGGAAACTCATTTCGTTTAGTTATAGTTGATGATTTTTCAAGATTTACGTGGGTGTTCTTTCTTGGTGATAAATCACAGGTCCAAAAAATCTTCAAGAACTTTGCTAGGAAGGCCCAAAATCAGTTTGAAGTGAAGATCAAGAAGGTTCGAAGCGACAACGGAACGAAGTTCAAGAACACAAATGTGTATACCTTTCTTGACGAAGAAGGGATTTCACATGAGTTATTGGCTATGTACACACCTCAACAAAATGGGGTTGTTGAGAGGAAGAACCGGACTCTTATTGAGATGGTGAGAATGATGCTTGATGAGTACAAGACGCCAAAACACTTTTGGGCGGAAGCGGTTGAGACAGCTTGTCATGCAACAAATCGCTTGTATCTTCACAAGCTACTCGGCAAGAAGGCATACGAGCTCCTCACCGGTAACAAACCCCAAGTTGGATACTTTCGAGTGTTCGGCTCAAAGTGTTACATTCTTGATAAGCATTGTCATTCTAAATTTGCTCCTAAATCTCATGAGGGTTTCCTACTTGGTTATGGCTCAAACTCTCACACTTACCATGTCTACAACAATTTCACCCGAAAGGTTGAAGAGACGGTAGATGTGAAGTTTGATGAATCTAACGGCTCGCAAGTAGAGAAATTGCCAATTGGTGTAGGAGACAAAGACCCTTCGGAAGCAATCCAAGACTTGTCTATTGGCAAAATTCATCCAACGGAGGTAAAGGAGAATACCTCGTCCGTCCAAGTGGAAGCTTCTACCTCATGTCAAAGTGAACCAAGAGTTGACATGGAAGGATCCACAAGTTGGACACGCCAAGATGAAGAAAACGAGGAAGTACACCAAGATGAACCTCATCAACCTCCTTCTCCACCACGACAAGAGAACGACAACGTCAACAATGAAGAAGGCCAAGAAGAGGAACAAGATGATGAAGAAGATGTTCCACCCCGGCCCAAGCAAAAGCTTTCACGAGTTCGAGCAAGAGTCTCAAGAGACCATCCCGTCGAACAAATCGTCAATGATATTCAAACCGGGAGAATCACTCACTCTAAAACTTGTTTGGCTAATTTTTGTGAACATTATTCATTCATCTCTAGCATTAAACCTATGAAGGTTTAAGAAGCATTGGAAGATCCGGATTGGATAAATTCCATGCATGAAGAGCTACACAACTTTGAGAGAAATCAAGTGTGGACATTGGTCGAGAAGCCCGACAACAACCACAACATCATTGGTACCAAATGGGTGTTTCGCAACAAGCAAGACGAAGATGGACAAGTCGTTCGCAACAAAGCACGTCTCATCGCCCAAGGCTACACTCAAGTCAAAGGTATGGACTATGGTGAGACATATGCCCCCGTTGCTAGACTTGAGTCCATCCGCATCTTACTTGCCTATGCTAATCATCATGATATCACTTTGTACCAAATGGAAATTAAAAGTGCTTTTCTAAATGGTGAAATAGAGTGTGGTACAAATGCTTGAACAAGTTCCTTATTGAAAAAGGCTTTGAGATTGGAAAGATAGATTCTACTCTTTTCACTAAAAGGGTTAATGGTGAATTATTTGTATGCCAAATTTATGTTGATGATATCATATTTGGTTCGACTAACCCTCATTTTAGTGAGTAGTTTGGAAAGCTAATGTCAAAGAAGTTTGAGATGTCTATGATGAGTGAACTCAAGTTCTTTCTTGGTTTGCAAATCAAGCAAACTAAGGAAGGCACGTTTGTCTCTCAAACAAAGTACAGCAAGGACTTATTCAAGAAGTTCAACATGCAAGAAAGCAAAGGTATGAAAACTCCCATGCCTACTAGTGGACATCTTGACTTGACCAAGGATGGAAAATCGGTTGACCAAAAGGTTTACCACTCTATGATTGGTTCATTGTTATATCTATGTGCCTCCCGTCCCGGTATTATGCTAAGTGTGTGCATGTGTGCACGTTATCAAGCGGCCCCCAAAGAATGTCATCTTAAGGCTATGAAAAGGATAGTGAGATACTTAATTCACGCACCAAATTTTGGCATTTGGTATCCTAAGAGGACTTCTTTTGATCTTGTTGGCTATTCCGACTCGAACTATGCCAGTGACAAGGTTGATAGAAAGTCCAATTAAGATACTTGTCAATTTCTTGGTAGATCTCTTGTGTCTTGGTCCTCCAAGAAACAAAACTCGGTATCCTTATCCACTGCCGAAGCGGAATACATTGCCGTCGGTTCATGTTGTGCTTAATTACTTTGGATGACCCAAACTCTTAAAGATTATGGGATCAATGTGAAACATGTTCCATTACTTTGCGACAATGAGAGTGCTATTAAGATTGCTCATAATCCCGTGCAACATTCTCGAACTAAGCATATTGAAGTTCGTCATCATTTGATTCGATATCATGATGCTAAAGGTGATATTGATCTTAAACATGTTCGTACCGATAAGCAATTGGCGGATATTTTCACCAAACCGCTTGATGATAAAGTATTTTGCCGTTTGAGAGGTGAATTGAACATCATTGATGCTTCAAACTTGGAGTAGGAACTCCGTGTGGATACATGCAAGGCATGAGCCTATGACTAATCCTTGACTCTTCTCTTATGATGATGATCATGTGTCTTGGATATATTTGTACCCTTGCATGCTATCTAACCCTTGTAGGTACTTGGGTGAATCTAAATCTATGGGATTGCAACTCACTCACAACTTCAGCAATCTCTACATCACCAAGTCTCTATAACATGGTGGTTGAAGACAAGGAAGCATAAAACCCTTCAACATATCCTTCGACAAATTCTATATATCAAATTTCATGATTGTCATTTTGGATACACAAGTTCTCTTCCTTGCAAGACTAACCCATGTAGGTAGATGAACTCAAATCCAAGGGGTGCTCCAATTCCTTGATGAGCTACATCAACCTTGAGCATCCCACACAAGTTCGACTACATGATCAAGTACAACACCTCCACCCAAGGTATGTAATTCCATCTTAGAGAAGCTTTATCCTAAGTCATGGGTCAAAGCATCTCAACAAGATGTGAATACATCAAAATGCTTAAACAAAAAATGGTAACCCCATTTTGAGCTTAAACGATGAGTATGACCTATGATCAAGTGTTCTCACTTCACTCCTAAGTCATTATACTCTAACATAGGTGACTTTGTCGCCGACCAATTCTAGATGAAGTTCTCTAGTGTTTCTCTGTGTTCTTGCATTTGTCTCTTGCATATTTGTTCCCCTTCTTTTTCAAAAAAAACTTCATCTAGATTTCTTTTCTTTTCTTTGTTCTGCATTCCCTGCATCTAATTCATTGCAAATCCTTAAGTTAATTCCTTGCAAATCTTTGTGAGATCTTATTTGCCTAGTGAGCTGAGGTGACAAACGTTCTCTCTGTGTAGAACTCGGTCACACCGGTCTGTTGCTTTTGGTCAAACCGAACCAATTCGGTGCCACCGAAGTATATAACTCGGTGTTACGGATTTCCCTGCAGAGAAGACTATTTGCCACTTGCATCCTGCATTTTCTGTTGTTCCATCTCCACTCAATGATTCTTGTCCTCTACCAGCATCACATTCTATATGCTGCTTTGCTCTGTGACTCAAGGACCAAACCTATTCTGACTCACAATCCAGAAGATCCCTTCTTGGAAATTGATGTCAAAGGGGGAGAGAGAGATCACATCAAAGCTTAATCACTTCAAAAGGGGGAGAGTACTTCAAAGGGGGAGAATGCTTAATCACATCAAACGGAGAGAGAGACCTCAGAGACCCCAGATGCTTGGTGTTCAAGAGGAGAGAAGTCACATGTCTTTAGAGGGGAAAGACATGTTAGTTTGTGTTCTGTTTCTGCTCTGATCTGTTTTGCTCTGAGTTTCTTGTCCCTATATTCTCCCATTATCCCATATAAGATTCAGGGGGAGAAAGACTTCTAGAGAAGGAAGTCTTTGAATTCATTGCATATCTTTACCCTTGGGGACATGTCTATATCCAATAGGAGTACCTAGTACTCATTCTCTACATGTCATCCCAGTCTTGGTACTCTTGTGGTTTCCTGCTCTTGCTCTGTTTAGTAGATGTCTCTGTGTTATCTAACCTTGTTTACTCAGGTTCATCTCTTCCAAAGCTAGCTCAAGACCACAAGGTAAGTATATGCATCACATTCATGTGCATGATGATCTCTTGCTGATGTACATATTGTTTGCAAGAAGGACTCATGAACATGAAGGTACACTTCCTATATTCACATCATTTGCTCTGATGCATATAGCCAAGATACATGTAACACATTGCTTGCTCTGTCATGTTTATGCATTCACATGCTCTTACATTTCTATTTACATGATTGCATACATGTAGGGGGAGCCTATGCATGTTACATGTCTTTCCAAAGCTTTACTTGACATTCTCTATTTATTTATCTAAGGCTTTGATGTATGTTGTCATCAATTACCAAAAAGGGGGAGATTGAAAGCACAAGTGCTCCTTGGGTGGTTTTGGTAATTAATGTCAACATATCTCTTGTTGGACTAATGTTTTATCTAGTATATTTCAGATGAGTTCAACAGTGGAGTGGCGTGGACAAGAGCATGTGGAACCCCTTCAAGATGCTAAGGACAAAGGATTGGCTCAAGCTCAAAAGCTCAAGACTCTACATTTTCATTTTAGTGATCCAAGATCACATTGAGTCCTTAGGAAAGCCAATACTATTAAAAGGGGATGAGGTGTTGCTTAATGGCTTACTTGCTCAAAATGCTTAGTGATATGCTGCAAAAACCCTCAACCACTTTCTCATATCCACATATGTCCCAAACCAAAAGTCAAACTCGGCCCTACCGATTTGATTATCCGGCGCCACCGAGTTCATTTGACATAGCCACTTCCATAAACCCTAATCAATTCGGTCTCACCGATGGGATCTTGGTCTCACCGAGATGGGATTGCAAACTCTCGGTTTCCCTTCGTAACATTTCGGTCTCACTGAAATGAGCGAATCGGTACCATCGAGTTTGCCTGACCAACTCATTGGTTAGCTTATTACCAAAGTCGCTCCCACCGAGTTTGAGTAATCGGTCTCACTGAGATTACGTTATGCCCTAACCCTAATGAAATCGGTCCCACCGAGTTGACATGTCGGTCCCACCAAAAAGCCTAACGTTCACATTTTGAACTGGATCGGTCTGACCGAGTTTTCCGATTCGGTCGCACCAAATTTGGTGAATTGTGTGTAACGGTTAGATTTTGTGTGGAGGCTCTATATACCCCTCCACCCACTCTTCATTCGTGGAGAAAGCCATCACAACATACCTACACTTCCAGCATACATTTTCTAAGAGAGAACCACCTACTCATGTGTTGAGATCAAGATATTCCATTCCAACCACATAAATCTTGATCTCTAGCCTTCTCCAACTTGCTTTCCACTCAAATCATCTTTCCACCAAATCCAAATCAGTGAGAGAGAGTTGAGTGTTGGGGAGACTATCATTTGAAGCACAAAAGCAAGGAGTTCATCATCAACGCACCATCTATTACCTTTTGGAGAGTGGTGTCTCCTAGATTGGTTAGGTGTCACTTGGGAGCCTCCGTCAAGATTGTGGAGTTGAACCAAGGAGTTCGTACGGCAAGGAGATCGCCTACTTCGTGAAGATCTACCCTAGTGAGGCAAGTCCTTCGTGGGCGATGACCATGGTGGGATAGACAAGGTTGCTTCTTCGTGGACCCTTCGTGGGTGGAGCCCTCCGTGGACTCATTCAACCGTTACCCTTCGTGGGTTGAAGTCTCCATCAACGTGGATGTACGATAGCACCACCTATCGGAACCATGGAAAAAATCTTCGTGTCTCCAATTGTGTTTGAACACTCCAATCCCATCCCTTTACATTCTTGCAAATTGCATGCTTTACTTTCCGCTGCTCATACACTCTTGTCATGCTTGCTTGATATGTATTGTGAATGTTTAAACTTGTGCTAAACCTCCACCTTAACTTGAAGAAATTAAAAACTGCTACTTTTCTTTGCTAAGAGTCTATTCACCCCCCCTCTAGACACCTCTTCTCGATCCTTTCAACCTGTTGGTGGTGCGAACGATCATCTGGTCCAACTGAGAGTCGTAGCTGCCGTCGACGGCGCCCATCCACCAGCCGGTCGCCAACACCGTGTGGAGACGATCCACGGTGCCATGCCGCAGGCCGGCGTCGTGGACCATCTAGCACAGCCGCTGGCTGCTCGCGCTCATCGCCGTCATGGGTCTGGAGTGGGCACTTTTGCGCTTATTAGTGTAGGTGCTTAGGCAAATGCTTAGGTGCGTACAATGTGCTAGATGCATTGGAATGGAGGGGCGCCTTTATATGAGTGCAAATTGCGTTGCATTCACATCGTGCTGCCTCTTTTCCCAGTGCTCCCATTACTTCCCTCATGCATTCACAGAATGCTAATTGAAGGAGGATGCATCATTGGCCATTCAACATTTCGGGAAACGCTACCCTCTCCCTCGTCTGCATTAAAGCCGTATCGGTAACTGCGCCGCCCGCTGCACGCCTGGCTGAACATGCCTCCTCGCCTCCATCTATGCTTAATTAATGAATTTTAGTTGCAAAAATTAGATACTGCTACTGATTTTTAGCTTCATATTTTGACAAATCGCAGTGTTACAAGGTTGGCAAATGGCAATGTTACTAGATCAACAAATGTAATCTTTCTAGTTTGACAAATGGCAACATACCCAATATGACGGTTTGTAAGTGGTTCACACGGTCATCCAAAAGAACCGTTTGTGTTCAAGAGATGCACAAATCCTGCTCTCACTTTGCATACGGGTGTTCTATCTGAAACCATCATGCTTGTTGTGAGAAGCTCTGGTTTGTGAGAAGCATATACCCAAACCTGCCCCAAATGGGACAAAAAAATTACCACGGCATGTTGATGCCGCTCCATGATAGCATGCCAAGTTTCATGAATTTCAGACGAGTTTTGGATTTACTGGAATTTAAAAACCAGGCATCTGAATGTTTTGCCGGCAATCAACGGTGCCCTGGTGTATGAAATTCATTCCCATTTCTTGCATGGGACCTAAGCATGCACCCAAGGACAAAGATTTGATTTTTCAACCAATTTATATGAACCAGAGCATGTGCATGTAGTTCAAATTTAAATTATGCACATAAATGCATTGAAAACTCAGTTAATGCATAAAAATGTCCAAACGAACCCCGAAAAATCACAAAAATTGACACAACACTTTTGTTGTTCTATGTTGACACCAGAAACAATTTGAAACCAATAAGAGGCAATGGATATCGTTCTGTCCCCAAAGGTGGGACGTTCCCTACTGAAACCATCATGCTTGTTGTGAGAAGCTCTGGTTTGTGAGAAGCATATACCCAAACCTGCCCGAAATGGGACAAAAACTTTACCACGGCATGCTGATGCCGTTCCATGATAGCATGCCAAGTTTCATGAATATGATACGAGTTTTGGATTTACTAGAATTTAAAAACCAGGCATCTCAATGTTTTGCCGGCAATTAATAGTGCCCTGGTGTTTGAAATTCATTCCCATTTCTTGCATGGGACCTAAGAATGCACCCAAGGACACATATTTGATTTTTCAACCAATTTATATGCACTGGAGCATGTGCATGTAATTCAAATTTGAATTATGCACATAAATGCATTGAAAACTTAGTTAATGCATAAAAATGTCCAAACGAACCCCGAAAAATCACAAAAATTTACACAACACTCCGGTGGTTTTATGTTGACACGAGAAAATTTTTGGAAGTAATAAGAGGCAATGGATATCGTTTCGTCCCCAAAGGTGGGACCTTCCCTACCGAAACCATCATGATTGTTGTGAGAAGCTCTGGTTTGTGAGAAGCATATACCCAAACCTGCCCCAAATGGGACAAAAAAATTACCACGGCATGTTGATGCCGCTCCATGATAGCATGCCAAGTTTCATGAATTTCAGACGAGTTTTGGATTTACTGGAATTTAAAAATAAAGTATCTCAACGTTTTGCCGGTAATCAACGGTGCCCTGGTGTTTGAAATTCATTCCCATTTCTTGCATGGGACCTAAGCATGCACCCAAGGACCCAGATTTGAGTTTTCAACCAATTTATATGGCCTGGAGCATGTGCATGTAGTTCAAATTTGAATTATGCACATAAATGCATTGAAAACTCAGTTAGTGCATAAAAATGTCCAAACGAAGCCCGAAAAATCACAAAAATTGAAAAAACACTCTTGTTGTTCTATGTTGACACGAGAAATTTTTTGGAAGCAATAAGAGGCAATGGATATTGTTTCATCCCCAAAGGTGGGATGTTCCGTACCGAAACCATTGTGATTGTTGTGAGAAACTCTGGTTTGTGAGAAGCATATACCCAAACCTGCCCCAAATGGGACAAAAATTTTACCACGGCATGTTGATGCCGCTCCATGATAGCATGCCAAGTTTCATGAATTACAGACGAGTTTTGGATTTACTAGAATTTAAAAATAAAGTATCTCAACATTTTTCTGGCAATCAACGGTGCCCTGGTGTTTGACATTCATTCCCATTTCTTGCATGGGACCTAAGCATGCACCCAAGGACACATATTTGATTTTCAACCAATTTATATGCACTGGAGTATGTGCATGTAGTTCAAATTTGAATTATGCACATAAATGCATTGAAAACTTAGTTAATGCATAAAAATGTCCAAACCAACCCCAAAAATCACAAAAATTGACACAACACTCCTGTTGTTCTATGTTGACACGAGAAAAAATTTGGAAGCAATAAGAGGTAATGGATATCGTTCGGTCCCCAAAGGTGGGACGTTCCCTACCGAAACCATCATGCTTGTTGTGAGAAGCTCTGGTTTGTGAGAAGCATATACCCAAACCTTCCCCAAATGGGACAAAAATTTACCACGGCATGTTGATGCCGCTCCATGATAGCATGCCAAGTTTCATGAATTTCAGACGAGTTTTGGATTTACTAGAATTTAAGAACCAGGTATCTCAATGTTTGCGGTCGAGTGACGGTGGTAGGGTGTTTGACATTCATTCCCATTTCTTGCATGGCACCTAAGAAGGTAACCAAGGACACATATATGAATTTTCAACTAATTTATATGCATTAGAGCATGTGCCCATAGTTCAAATTTGAATTATGCACATGAATGCACAGAAAACTCAGTTAATGCATAAAAATGTCTAAGCGAACCCCAAAAAATCCCAAAAATTGACACAACACTCATGTTGTTCTATGTTGACACTAGGAAAAAAATTGAAATCGAGAAGAGGCAACGGATATCGTTTCGTCCAGAAAGGTGAAATGTTCCCTACCGAAACCATCACACTTGTTGTGAGAAGCTCTGGTTTATGAGAAGCTTATACCCAAACCTGTCCCAAATGCGACAAAAAATTTACCACGGCATGTGATGCCGCTCCATGATAGCATGCCAAGTTTCATGAATTTCGGACAAATTTTGGATTTACTAGAATTACAAAAGCAAGTACGTCGACTTTTGCCGGAGAGCCACGGTGCCGTCGTATTCGAATTTCATCCCCATTTCTTGCATGGGAGATAAGCATAAACCCATGGACACATATATGATTTTACAACCCATGTTGGTGCACCGGAGCATGTGCATGTAGTTTAATTTTAAATTGTGCAACTGAATTGGCTAGAAAACCAATTTAATGTATAAAATGTTCAAACGAACCCTGAATAATTCCAATTCTTTTACGACACACATATAGTTGCATGTTCACTCCAGATAAAGGTCTAGCAATTCAAACACCGTCCAGTGCCGCTGTGACCCCATTATGTAATTCAAATCAAGATGAAAAATCAAGTAGATGGCACACAATTTATTATCACCAACCGTGTGAGATGCAGCACAAAATATCCTTGAGCGCCGTCGGTGTATAGTACGCCTATGGCGTACGCGAGAAGGTGTGTCGGCTACAGTCCACAGCCGGCGTCTCAAGCACACTAGCTCGCTCCCCAAATATCATTTCACTGTTCAATCGTCACCGGTGAAAGATGGGCACGTGGACCCGCGTCGTGAGTGCAACTTCGGTGGCCCACTCCGGTGAGAGCGCGGCCGCAGCCGCCATGCGCATGCTAACAAGGTGCATGAGCGCAGCCGCAATCTGCGACCGGGCGGCCATGCCAGCCCAAACGGCCGTTGTTGCTTCTCAGGTGGCGGCAGCAACATCTGGCTCAGGGATAACAACTGGCGAGAGCGGCACAGTAGCTGTCCGTTCCGCAGCGGCGACTTTAGCCCTGATGGAGGCCGCCCATGACCATGTCGAGGCCGCCCACGCCCAGCTCCTGGCGGTCACGGCACAAATCGAATGAAGCTTCTCCGACAACGGTCGGCAACCCACGGCCGAAGAGCTGGCAACCACCGAGAGTGTTCAAGCAGTCGTCCGTTCCTCCGCCGCATACCTTGCGATGACGGAGCCCGTCCAAGCCCAGATCGTGTCCGCCCATGCCCAGCTCGTGGCGGCCTTTTCCAAAGAGATGGCGGACGCGGATGGCAAGATGCTTGCCGAGTATGGTGCGATGGATGCCATGGAGCCCCTTCCCCAGGAGACCGTCGGGCGCGAGCTGGACATGGAGGCGGCGGCGGAGATCTACGAGCACCAGCCATAGTAGTACTCTTTGGTTTGTTTAATTAAGAGAAACGATCTTTAATTTGTTAGAGTAATGTTTAGGTCAGCTAGCTCTGTTTAATTGTGGAACTTGCTCGATTAAGAAGTGTGGGTGTGCTGTAGTCTCCTTTGTGTACCCAAATTATGCAATGACGTGGATGACCACTGTAACCATGGAAATTCGAACCAAAATTTTTGACGTTCAAACTCATCACACACGGGTTAAGCTATCTGAATCATTTGTGATGTTCACATATCGTACATAGTTCTGAATAAGGGACCGTGTCTGATGACAATTTGCGCGCCAGCTTTTTCGCTGAAGCGATTCCATATTTTCGGCTTCCGTGGAAATATCTACCACTACTAGGAAAAGGCCCGCTAGTGGCGCACCTGTTTTGCCTACTAATGGCGCACTACAGTTGCGCCACTAGCATCACGCCATTAGAATTTTTTACTAATGGCGCACCACAGGTGCGCCATTAGTATCTGGTATACTAATGGCGCACCAGGCAGTGCGCCATTAGTACATCACACGGTGCGCCATTACTATCTGACTTAGTAATGGCGCACCACATAGAAGTGCGCCATTACTATTTTTTTCAAAAAATTTCAGAAATATTTTTTAAAAAAAAAATTCAAATTTTTTTCAAATTTATTTTTTTGTTTTTTTCTTAATCTCGGGTCACTATGGCTTAATCTCACGTCAACATGCTTAATCTCAAGTCAAATCGCACTCCATGGTCAAACTTCCCAAAAGGTCACCCATCCTCACACTACTCCAGCCAAGCACGCTTAACTTCAGAGTTTTATCGAACCCAGCACCAGCTCACTTAACAGGACTTGTTGATATATCTAGCATATCAATCCTATTAAACCTTGTTGATGTCTACGACTTTGTCCATGTTCATGAGTGTGATGAAATTTTGAAAAAATATTTCAAACTTCCCGGTCATATTACGTATCATATTTTGAAAAAAAAATCCAAAAAAAAAGTTTTTTTGAAACCAAATTTTTTTCTGTTACTAGTGGCGCACCTAGCAAATGGTGCGCCACTAGTAAGTTTGAATTTTTTTTCATTTTTCCCCCTCTAGATCTTAAAAGCCCCGTATCTTTCGTTCTGTTAGATTTTTGGGGATTTTGAAGATGCTGAACGGGGTTGCCCCAGTTCAATTCGTATGTAACTTTTCGAGTAGATGATTTTTCATATAAAAAACTTTTCAATCCGAGTTCGTATGCAAAAGTTATGCCCATTTTACAAATTCCAAAGATATTTTGCAAATAAAGTCGAAATTCATATTTGTAAATTTTCCCAACAACTAGGCCACATATCACATGGGAAACTTATTTTATTTTATTTTTTTGACATCTCCATCATTTTCTTTTATTTTTTCTAAAACTGAAAAGGCGGTCCAAGGGGGGGTGCATTCGGTGGAATTTTTGGGCAAAGTTGGCGCACCACACCCATGGTGCGCCATTACTAACTTAAAAAAATAAAAAAAATTAGTAGTGGCACACCGAGGGTGTGGCTAGTAATGGCGCACTGTCCCCTGGTGCGCCATTACTAGTTTTGAAAAAAAAAATTTGTTAGTAGTGGCGCACCGAGGGTGTGGTGCGCCATTACTAGTTACTAGTTAAACTAGTAATGGCGCACTATCCCCTAATGCGCCATTACTAGTTTTGAAAAAAAAATTGTTAGTAGTGGCGCACCGTGGATGTGGTGCGCCATTCGTATTTGGACACTAATGGCGTACCAACACATGGTGCGGCATTAGTATATAGTAGTGGGGCACCACATGTGTGGTGCGCCATTAGTGTCCATATTATCTGTAGCCCTTTTCCTAGTAGTGTACCTCCCGGCCCCCTTCCCCTTACCAAAAGCCACATTTCCCCTGTTTCCGCCTTCCTTTCCAAGTTGAAACCTTCACTCCTTGCTTGCAGTGCGGCCTCCTCGTCGGCGACCCTCCTTCACGCTGCAATTTTGTATTGTCTACCATGTGAGAAATAAATCAAATTGATCTTTACAAAATACATGAGAAACGAATACAATTGCTATATTTCCAGGTTGTCAAGCATGCTTGGTTTGGTTATACATTGTGCAATGTGGTGCTCAGTTAATGTTTGGTTCATTGTGTTGTGGTATTTAGTTAACTGTTTGGTTCAATTCTGTAATGCGATGTTCAATAGTTGTGGGTGATTCTGTTATTGTATACCATGTGAGGAATAAATTGAATTTGGCTGTAGTAAATATATGAGAAACAAATACAATTGCTACAATTGGTTGTAGTTAACTGTTTGGTTAACTGTCTGATCTTCTATTAGGAGTATGTTATATTGTGCAATGTGGTGCTCAGTTAATGTTTGGTTCATTTGTTGTGGTGTTTAGTTAACTGCTTGGTTCAATTCTACAATGCGATGTCCAATTGTCGTGGGTAGAATTTTGTATTATTGTGCATGTGAGGAATAAATCGAATTTGGCTGCACTTAATACATGAGAAACATATACAAGTGCTATATTTCCTAGTTCTTAATCATGCTTGGTTTGGATAAATGGGTTTTCCATGTGGCTTGAATTAATCTGATGAATCTGCAATGTGCTTATTTTTCATCAACATATTTTACTAATAGCATGTGAACCCTTACTTAACCTGATGACTAACTACCTTATATGTGTTGCAGGGAAACAATGGGAAGCACTGAGGTTTACAATCGAGGTTAGCATGTGCATGGTCCGTTGTCTAATAGCACATTATTGTGCAATTGCAGGAAGCATTCTAATATTTTAGTTTTTAACGATTTGGTCTTGCACATGTAGGTCCTGCTGTCAGAGGTTTTGACCCACTGTTCGACCCTTTTTGCAAATGGAGAAATGAGTTGTCGATGAATATCAATCAAATCAAGAAACTCAGGAAGATTGTTAGGATAAAGAAATTAGCGACAAAAAACAACAAGATCTTTTTCTGCACAATGAAGAAGACATTAGTTCACTACAAGATGGTACTAACTATTATACCTTGCCTTTTTTTATTCCTTTGCCCCATTTCCAATATAGAGAAGATATTTATGCACATCCTTGTTTTCAGGCCTGTCCAAAGCAGTTCACTGATGATTACCTCTCAAACCACATCTATGGTCAGGAGGCGAGGAAGGTTTTCATACAACACCCACGGTTCAATATTGAAGTGTTCCTGAAGAGGACGAAGGACAGACGGTCAATCATCCACAGGCACTGGCCTAAAGTTGCAAAGACCTTCAATATGAATGAAGGCTCAATATTCGCCTTCGGCTTCAGCAGTTTTCCAGATGAGATGCATCTATCTATGTACCATCTATGATGCTAATTTTGAAAGGTTCTACATGTTGCATGTGAAACTTGGTGCTGGTGCAGTTGTGAAATGGGGTAGCTGAGTGCTGAAGCTATATCATGTTGTACTCTGATGTACTTCGATTATGAAATTCTGCTTCCTTAATATGGAAATGAATTAATTATGTGCTTAATATGAATGTCAATTAGATTAATAAATGGATTTTGCTATTGGCGATTATCCTGCTAATGGCGAATAAGCCTACTAATTGGGTTTTGCTATTGCAAACGGTTATTGAAAGAATACCGTGGGCGATGACCTCAGGAAACGCCCACAGTTTCTAGGAATAAACTGTGTTAGATCAATGAACAATCACACATGACTTTCTCTTGAAAACTGTTTGCGTTAGGCCACCTTGCACAAACCTTTACCACATAAAAACTATGTGATGGACAACCTTTGCCACACAGTTTCTTCTACGGACCGTGTGTGATACATTCAATAACGCAAACAATTTAACGGGAAAAATTGTGTGTGATGTACCTGTGAACGGAAACGTTTTCCTTGGAGCGACTGTGTAGGATATAGATACGAACAGAAACGTTTAGCGGGGACTGATTGTGTGGGGTGTACTTGCAACCGGAAACAATTTCGCCTATAGAATTGTATTTTTTAGCTCTACTATACGTATTTCCGTATTTGAGCGCTCGCCAGTCGCACATGACCTCATTTTGCCGAGCGTGTGTGCCAGGAGGGCATATACCCGATGGTTTCTGGGTCGTGTGGGAAGGACCCTGATGACCCACAAGTATAGGGGATCTATCGTAGTCCTTTCGATAAGTAAGAGTGTCGAACCCAACGAGGAGCAGAAGGAAATGATAAGCGGTTTTCAGCAAGGTATTCTCTGCAAGCACTGAATTATCGTTAACACATAGTTCTGTGATAAGGTAATTTGTAACGGGTAACAAGTAATGAAAGTAACCAAGGTGCAGCAAGAGGCCCAATCCTTTTTGTAGCAAAGGACAAGCCTGGACAAAATCTTATATAGAGAAAAGCGCTCCCGAGGACACATGGGAATTATCGTCAAGCTAGTTTTCGTCACGTTCATATGATTCGCGTTCGTTACTTTGATAATTTGGTATGTGGGTGGACCAGTGCTTGGGTGCTGTCCTTACTTGGACAAGCATCCCACTGATGATTATCCCCTATTGCAAGCATCCGCAACTACAAAAGAAGTATTAAGGTAAACCTAACCATAGCATGAAACATATGGATCCAAATCAGCCCCTTACGAAGCAACTTATAAACAAGGGTTTAAGCTTCTGTCACTCTAGCAACCCATCATCTACTTATTACTTCCCAATGCCTTCCTCTAGGCCCAAATAATGGTGAAGTGTCATGTAGTCGGCGTTCACATAACACCACGAGAGGAGAGACAACATACATCTCATGAAAATATCGAACGAATACCAAATTCACATGACTACTTATAGCAAGACTTCTCCCATGTGCTCAGGAACAAACGTAACTACTCAAAAATCATATTCATGTTCATAATCAGAGGGGTATTAATATGCATAATGAATCTGAACATATGATCTTCCACTAAATAAACCAACTAGCATCAACTACAAGGAGTAATCAACACTTCAAGCAACCCACAGGTACCAATCTGAGGCTTTGGGACAAAGATTCGATACAAGAGATGAACTAGGGTTTGAGAGGAGATGGTGTTGGTGAAGATGTTGATGGAGATTGACCCTCTCCCAATGAGAGGACCGTTGGTGATGATGATGGCGATGATTTCCCCCTCCCGAAGGGAAGTTACCCCGGCAGAGAAGCTCTGCCGGAGCCCTAGATTGGTTCCGCCAAGGTTCCGCCTCGTGGCGGCGAAGTTTCTTCCCGAAAGCTTGCTTATGATTTTTTCCCGGACCAAAGACTTCATATAGCAGAAGATGGGCACCGGAGGCCTGCCAGGGGGCCCACGAGGCAGGGGGCACGCCCAGGGGGTAGGGCGCGCCTCCCACCCTCGTGGCCAGGGTGTGGCCCCCTCTGGTATTTTCTCCGCTCAGTATTTTTTTATTAATTCCAAAAATGACTTCCGTGAAGTTTCATGACTTTTGGAGCTGTGCAGAATAGATCTCTAATATTTGCTCCTTTTCCAGCCCAGAATTCCAGCTGCCGGCATTCTCCCTCTTCATGTAAACCTTGTAAAATAAGAGAGAATAGACATAAGTATTGTGACATAATGGGTAATAACAGCCCATAATGCAATAAATATCGATATGAAAGCATGATGCAAAACGGACGTATCAACTCCCCCAAGCATAGACCTCGCTTGTCCTCAAGAGGAAGCCGATAACGATAAATATGTCCACATGTTTAGAGTTAGAGGTGTCGATAAAATAAAATACGGACATGAGGGCATCATGATCATTTTTATAACAGCAACATATATGGATATTGTCATATGATTTCTTATGCTCAAGTAATAATCTATTCACAATGTTAAGTATGAATCAGAAACTTCATTGAGAACCAACAAACTATAATCTTAGTCATTGAAGCAATTGCAATTTATCATAACATCGGAAAGAGTCAACATAGGAGCTTTTCAGAAAGTCCACATACTCAACTATCATTTAGTCTTTCACAATTGCTAACACTCACGCAATACTTATGGTTATGGAGTTTTAATCGGACACGGAGAAAGATAGGGGCTTATAGTGTTGCCTCCCAACCTTTTACCTCAAGGGTAATGTCAACAATAATTGTTCATGCTAACTTACATCCAATTGGATATATATCAGGATCTTTCCAACACAATGTGCTTGCCAAAGGATAAAATGTAAAAAGGAAAGGTGAAGATCACCATGAATCTTGCATAAGGTAAAAGTAAAAGATAGGCCCTTCGCAGAGGGAAGCAGAGGTTGTCATGTGCTTTTATGGTTGGATGCATGCAATCTTAATGCAAAAGAACATCACTTTATATTGCCACTTGTGATATGAACCTTTATTATGCAGTCCGTGTCTTTTATTGCTTCCATATCACAAGATCGTATAAAGCTTATTTTCTCCACACTAATAAATCATACATATTTAGAGAGCAATTTTTATTGTAAGCAACATGACAACTTACTTGAAAGATCTTACTCAATCCATAGGTAGATATGGTGGACTCTCATGGCAAAACTGGGTTTAAGGGTATTCGGAAGCACAAGTAGTATCTCTACTTGGTGCAAGGAATTTGGCTAGCATGAGAGGGAAAGGCAAGCTCAACATGTTGGATGATCCATGACAATATACTTTATTTCGGATATAAGAAAACATAACCCATTACATTGTCTTCCTTGTCCAACATCAACTCTTTAGCATGTCATAATTTAATGAGTGCTCACAATCATAAAATATGTCCAAGATAGTATATTTATATGTGGAACCTCTCTTTCTTTAGTACTTCCTATTAATTGCAACGATGACCAAAACTATGTTTGTCAACTCTCAACAACTTTTAATCATCATACTCTTTATATGTGAAGTCATTACTCTCCATAAGATCAATATGATCTCTTTGTTTCTTTTTATTCTTTCTCTTTTCTTTTATTCCCTTAAGATCATAGCAAAATAATCAAGCCCTTGACTCAACACTAATCTTTATTATATAGCTCAAGGACTCGATTACATAGAAGGATCATAAGGCAAAACTCAAAACTAAATCACACTAAAACTTTATTCTACTAGATCAAGATATTACCAAAAGGATCGAACTAAGAAAAACGGTAAAGATAGGAGTGTGATGGTGATACGATACCGGGGCACCTCCCCCAAGCTTGGCAGTTGCCAAGGGGAGTGCCCATACCCATGTGATTATATCTCCTTCTTCGGGGGTGGTGATGTGATATTCTTGGCTATGATACCCCTCAGGATACAATTCTCCTCCACGAGCTTGTTGACTTGCTGCTTAAGATCCATTATTTCCTTACGGAGCTTACCCATGACGGTTAAAGCTCCTTGCACCCATGGATGCTGCATAGCTGCGGGAGAACAAGTAACACTCCTTTTCATATTTTCATAAGAGAGAAATTTAACGTTGGAGGGGATGACCGAGTTTGGGATAGCTGAGCTCTGTAGTTCCCCCATCATGAAGCCTCCCCAGAAACGAGAAGTAACTTCTTGATCCTCCTCCATGGCATCTATCCTTTTCAAGTCAGCTTCCATCTCTTCCTCCGTTGAGGGCCCAAAGTGATAGGCATCGCTGTTTGCCCCTAGACCTGGTGTTGGATGTCACACCCAACTCTCCCCGACTAACTCTTGAGAAGACATCTTGCTCTAATCTGCGGCAGAAACAACTCGAAACAAAAACAGAGGATATTTGCATGATATGGTGGTCAAAACCTTCTGGAGGGCACACGAGGTGCCCACGAGGCAGGGGCGCGCCCAGGGGGTAGTGCGCGCCTCCCACCCTCGTGGAAGCCTCGTGTCCTTCCCGGACTGCTTCTTATTTTCCTATTTTCTTAAATATTCCAAAACGGAGAAAAATTGCCATTAGAACTGTTTTGGAGTCGGTTTACTTACCGTACCACGTACCTATTCCTTTTCGGAGTCTGAAACGTTCAGGAAAGTGTCCCTTATGTATTCCTCCGGGGTTACGGTTTCAATAATATTAGTTTCAACATTTATAGGATTACCTGAGATATAATGTTTGATTCTTTGACCATTCACCACCTTCGGATTTGTGCCTTCGAAGTTGTTGATTTTTATGGCACCGGAACGATAGACCTCCTCGATAACGTAAGGTCCTTCCCATTTAGAGAGAAATTTTCCTGCAAAAAATCTTAAATGAGAGTTGAATAGCAACACATAATCACCTACATTAAACTCGCGCTTTTGTATCCTTTTGTCGTGCCATCTCTTAACTTTTTCTTTAAACAGTTTGGCATTCTCATAAGCCTAGGTTCTCCATTCATCAAGTGAGCTAATGTCAAATAACCTCTTCTCACTGGCAAGTTTGAAATCATAGTTGATCTCTTTAATGGCCCAATATGCCTTATGTTCTAATTCGAGAGGTAAGTGACATGCTTTTCCATAAACCATTTTATACGGAGACATACCCATAGGATTTTTATATGCAGTTCTATAGGCCCATAATGCATCATCAAGTTTCTTGGACCAATTCTTTCTAGATCTAGTAACAGTCTTTTGCAAAATTAATTTGAGCTCTCTATTACTCAATTCTACTTGACCACTAGACTGCGGGTGATAAGGAGATGCAATTCTATGATTAACATCATACTTACCAAGCATTTTACGAAAGGCACCATGAATAAAATGTGAACCACCATCAGTCATTAAATATCTAGGGACTCCAAACCTTGGAAAAATAACTTCTTTAAGCATCTTAATAGAAGTGTTATGATCAGCACTACTAGTTGGAATAGCTTCTACCCACTTAGTAACGTAATCAACAGCAACTAGAATATGTGTATACACATTAGAGGAAGGAAACGGTCCCATATAATCAAAGCCCCAAACATCAAATGGTTCAATAACTAGTGAATAATTCATAGGCATTTCTTGACTTCTACTAATATTACCAATTCTTTGGCATTCATCACAAGATAGGACAAACTTACGGGCATCCTTGAAGAGAGTAGGCCAATAAAAACCGGATTGCAATACCTTATGTGCAGTTCTATCTCCAGCGTGGTGTCCACCATAAGCTTCGGAGTGACACTTGCATAGGATATGTTCCTGTTCATGCTCAGGTATACAACGTCTAATAACACCATCTACTCCTTCTTTATAAAGGTGTGGGTCATCCCAGAAGTAATGTCTTAAATCATAGAACGGCTTTTACTTTTGCTGGTATGTGAAACTAGGTGGTATGAATTTAGCAACAATATAATTAGCATAATCAGCATACCATGGAGCACTACGAGAAGCATTTATGACAGCTAATTGTTCATCAGGAAAGCTATCATCAATAGGTAGTAGGTCATCAAGAACATTCTCTAACCTAGACAAGTTGTCTGCAACGGGGTTCTCAGCTCCCTTTCTATCACTAATATGTAAATCAAATTCTTGTAGTAGGAGAACCCATCTAATGAGTCTAGGTTTAGCATCTTTCTTTCCCATAAGATATTTAATAGCAGCATGATCAGCGTGAATAGTTACTTTAGAATCAACAATATAAGGTCTGAACTTATCACAAGCAAATACAACTGCTAAGAATTCCTTTTCAGTAGTAGCATAATTTCTTTGGGCATTGTCTAGAGTTTTACTAGCATACTGAATAACATTTAATTTCTTATCAACTCTTTGTCCTAGAACAGCACCTACAGCATAATCACTAGCATCACACATAATTTCAAAAGGTAAATTCCAGTCAGGTAGCTGAACAATAGGTGCAGAAATTAATGCTTTCTTAAGTATTTCAAATGCTTCTACACAATCATCATCAAAGACAAAAGGGATATTCTTTTGTAATAGATTAGTCAGAGGCCGAGAAATTTTTGAGAAGTCCTTAATGAACCTCCTATAAAAACCGGCATGACCAAGGAAACTTCTTATACCTTTGATGTCCTTGGGACACAGCATCTTTTCAATAGCATCAACTTTAGCTTTATCAACTTCAATACCTCTTTCAGAAATTTTATGCCCCAGGACAATGCCTTCATAAACCATGAAGTGGCATTTCTCCCAGTTCAAGACAAGGTTAGTTTCTTCACATCTCTGCAAAACTCGATCAAGGTTGCTCAGGCAATCATCAAAAGAGGATCCGCAAACGGAGAAATCATCCATGAAAACCTCACAAATCTTTTCGCAAAAATCAGAGAATATAGCCATCATGCATCTTTGAAAGGTAGCAGGTGCATTACATAAACCAAAAGGCATACGTCTGTAAGCAAAGGTACCGAAAGGGTAAGTAAAAGTGGTCTTCTCTTGATCATCAGCTGACACAGGTATTTGAGAGAAACCAGAGTAACCATCTAGAAAGGAAAAATGTGTGTGTTTGGATAATCTTTCTAGCATTTGGTCAATGAATGGTAAAGGGTAAAGATCTTTTTAGTAGCTTTATTTAATTTGCGGAAATCAATTACCATCCTATAACCTGTAATAATTCTTTGTGGAATCAATTCATCTTTATCATTAGGAACGACAGTAATACCTCCCTTCTTAGGGACACAATGGACATGACTTACCCACTGACTATCAGCAACGGGGTAAATTATACCTGCTTCAAGGAGCTTTAATATCTCCTTTCTTACCACTTCTTTCATCTTAGGATTTAGCCGTCGTTGGTGATCAATAACTGGTTTGGCGTCTTTCTCCAAATTTATTTTGTGTTGACATAGAGTGGGACTAATGCCCTTAAGATCATCAAGAGTATATCCAATAGCAGCACAGTGCTTCTTCAGAGTTTTCAATAATTTCTCTTCTTCATGCTCTGAAAGGTTAGCACTAATAATAACAGGATATATCTTCTTTTCATCAAGATAAGCATATTTAAGAGTCTCAGGTAAAGGTTTAAGCTCAAACACGGGATCACCCTTGGGTGGAGGAGGATCCCCTAGGATTTCAATAGGCAAATTGTGTTCCAGAATAGGTCCTTGTTTAAAGAATACTTCATCTATTTCCCTTCTTTCATTAATAAACATATCATTTTCATGGTCGAGCAAATGTTGTTCTAAAGGATCATTAGGAGGCACGGCAATAGAAGCAAGACCGATTATTTCATCTTTACTAGGCAATTCTTCCTCATGGGGTTGTCTACTAAATTTAGCAAAATTAAATTCATGAGACATATCACCCAAACCAATAGTAACAACATCCTTTTCGCAATCTATCCTAGCATTAACAGTGTTCAAGAAGGGTCTACCAAATATAATGGGACAAAAGTTATCTTGTGGGGAACCAAGAACAAGAAAATCAGCAGGATATTTAACCTTCCCACACAAGAATTCAACATCTTTAACAATCCCAATCGGTGAAATAGTATCTCTATTGGCAAGCTTAATTGTAACATCAATTTCTTCTATCTCAGCAGGTGCAATATCATGCATAATTTCTTTGTATAAGGAATGAGGTATTGCACTTGCACTAGCACCCATATCACATAAGCCATGATAACAATGATCTCCTATTTTAGCAGAAAATAACAGGCATGCCTACAACAGGTCTATGTTTATCTTTAGCACCAGGTTTAGCAATTCTAGCAGTTTCCTCACAGAAATAAATAACATGCCCATCAAATATTATCAGCCAAGAGATCTTTAACCATTGCAATATTAGGTTCAACTTTAACTTGCTCAGGGGGTTTATGTGTCCTAATATTACTTTTGTTGACTACAGTTGAAGCTTTAGCATGATCCTTTATTCTAACAGTGAAAGGTGGTTTCTCAACATAAGCAGTAGGAACAATAGGATCATTGTAGGTGATAGTCTTTTCTTCAACTTCAATAGGTGCAACTACTTTTACTTCAATGGGAGGATTATATTTAAACCACTTCTCCTTAGGGAGATCAACATGAGTAGCAAAGGATTCACAGAAAGAAGCTACTATCTCAGAGTCCAGTCCATATTTAGTGCTAAATTCACGGAAAGCATCGGTATCCATAAAACATTTAACACAATCAAACTTAGGTGTTATACCTGACTCCTTACCTTCGTCGAGATCTCAATCTTTAGAGTTGCATTTAATTCTTTCCAATAAGTCCCATTTGAATTCAATAGTCTTCATCATAAAATAGCCAGTACGAGAAGTATCGGGCATGGAGCGATTATTGAGAGAAAGCCGAGCATAAATTTTTTGAATAATCATTTCTCTTGAGAGCTCATGATTGGGGCATGAATATAACATTGACTTAAGCCTCCCCCAAGCTTGAGCGATGCTTTCTCCTTCGCGAGGCCAAAAATTATATATATAATTACGATCACGATGAACAAGATGCATAGGATAAAACTTCTGATGAAATTCCAATTTCAATCGTTTGTAGTTCCATGATCCCATATCATCACATAGCCTATACCATGTCAATGCCTCTCCCTTCAAAGATAAAGGGAAGACCTTCTTCTTGATAACATCGTCGGGCATACCTGCAAGCTTAAATAATCTATAAACTTCATCCACATAGATTAGGTGTAAGTCGAGATTCAATGTTCCATCTCCTGCAAAAGGATTAGCTAGCAGTTTCTCTATCATACCCGAAGGAATTTCAAAGTTGACATTTTCAGTAGGGGTGAAGATACCCCGAACTCTTTTCTCTACTGGTCGGGGTGAAGATACCCCGAACAAGCCCCTTAAAGGATTATGTTCCATAGTAACAGGTGGCAGTAAATTTCAGCAAACTATATAGATTTTTCCTTTCCAAATTCCACCTACCAAAGGCGTTTCACTCCCCGGCAACGGCGCCAGAAAAGAGTCTTGATGACCCACAAGTATAGGTGATCTATCATAGTCCTTTCGATAAGTAAGAGTGTCGAACCCAACGAGGAGCAGAAGGAAATGATAAGCGGTTTTCAGCAAGGTATTCTCTGCAAGCACTGAAATTATCGGTAACAGATACTTTTGTGATAAGGTAATTTGTAACGGGTAACAAGTAATGAAAGTAAACAAGGTGCAGCAAGATGGCCCAATCTTTTTTGTAGCAAAGGACAAGCCTGGACAAACTCTTATATAGAGAAAAGCGCTCCCGAGGACACATGGGAATTATCGTCAAGCTAGTTTTTGTCACGTTCATATGATTCGCGTTCATTACTTTGATAATTTGGTATGTGGGTGGACCGGTGCTTGGGTGCTGTCCTTACTTGGAGAAGCATCCCACTTATGATTTACCCCTATTGCAAGCATCTGCAACTACAACAGAAGTATTAAGGTAAAAATAACCATAGCATGAAACATATGGATCGAAATCAGCCCCTTACGAAGCAACTTATAAACTAGGGTTCAAGCTTCTGTCACTCTAGCAACCCATCATCTACTTATTACTTCCCAATGCCTTCCTCTAGGCCCAAATAATGGTGAAGTGTCATGTAGTCGACGTTCACATAACAACACTAGAGGAGAGACAACATACATCTCATCAAAATATCGAACGAATACCAAATTCACATGACTACTTATAGCAAGACTTCTCCCATGTCCTCAGGAACAAACATAACTACTCACAAATCATATTCATGTTCATAATCAGAGGGGTATTAAGATGCATAATGGATCTGAACATATGATCTTCCACCAAATAAACCAACTAGCATCAACTACAAGGAGTAATCAACACTACTAGCAATCCACATGTACCAATCTGAGGCTTTGGGACGAAGATTGGATACAAGAGATGAACTAGGGTTTGAGAGGAGATGGTGCTGGTGAAGATGTTGATGGAGATTGACCCTCTCCCGATGAGAGGATCGTTGGTGATGACGATGGCAATGATTTCCCCCTCCCAGAGGGAAGTTTGCCCGGCAAAACAGCTCTGCCGGAGCCCTAGATTGGTTCCGCCAAGGTTCCGCCTCGTGGCGGCGGAGTTTCTTCCCGAAAGCATGCTTATGATTTTTTCGCGGACCAAAGAGTTCATATAGCAGAAGATGCGCACCGGAGGCCTGCCAGGGGGCCCACGAGGCAGGGGTGTGGCCCACTCTGGTATTTTCTCCGCTCAGTATTTTTTTTAATTCCAAAAATGACTTTCGTGAAGTTTCAGGACTGTTGGAGCTGTGCAGAATAGGTCTCTAATATTTGCTCCTTTTCCGGCCCAGAATTCCAGCTGCCGGCATTCTCCCTCTTCATGTAAACCTTGTAAAATAAGAGAGAATAGTCATAAGTATTGTGACAAACATGTAATAACAGCCCATAATGCAATAAATATCGATATAAAAGCATGATGCAAAATGGACGTATCAGACCCCCCTATCGGCCACACTCACTAGGCGACGGTTCCAAATGCCATCGCAGAAAGGGGTTAAAAACCGTTTGTATAGGACCGACGCGTACCAGTGCCTCCCCAGGCGACCTCCCGTGGAGCGGATATTTCTATGCAGGTACCCGACCTCATGAGGTTGCGATGACGAGCCATGACGACCAAGGCCAGGCGGGCGCCAGCGAGCATAGAGGAGGCAGTTTCCTCTTTGGTGCTAAGGAGGCAAGCGCAGGCGTGGGTTCCCGAGGAATCTGGCAAAGGTTTCCATTTCGGTGCAACAAAACCAAGACCACCAGGACTGCAAGACGGATGTCATCGCCGAGCCCACCACAGCGTCACGACCAGAAGCTTTGCAGGTGAAGACTACCTTTCGTCAGGATAAGATGTACTACTTCTCCCCTTTCAAACTGGCCACTGTGTGATCCCTTCCCGCCTACATTTTGGGGGAAGAGGACCAAGGCCGCTATAAATATAGGTTAGCCACCACCATAGAAGGGATTGGATCCTTTCCACCCTCACCAGAGTAGACCTCACCAGGTTGTTCGTCATCCCTTGTACTAGTTCATACTCAGCCCCTCGTGAGACCAATCCTCCACAAAGCAGGAGTAGGGATTTACACCGCAAGGTAACCCAGACCTGGGTAAACCGATGTGTTCATATTCTCCCTTTTTCATTGAGCTAGGCCGTGGGACGACGGGCTGGTAGGATGGATAGGTCAGGTTCTTCGCACACACCCTAGAGTTCGAACCTTTCTTGGGTCTACGGAGGCCTGAATCCGACAGTTGTAGTAATTTGGAATATGATGGGACGCAAGCTCAAAATTTATTGATGGTTCTATAATTTCTAAGTGCGGCACTATTCTTGGACGGCGTAACGTGGGCATGCTTTCTCGGCCGCGTACGTGGCATTTGCACCATAGGGTGCACCGCAATAGGCGATGTCAGCACACGTCTTGTTCCAACAACCGTGCGCGCTCGTTATTACCATCACGCACGCTTCCTTTAATTAGAATGTGTGTCCGTCTAGCGCGCACACGTTGATCTGTCTAATTGTTTCTGTTAGTTGTGGCTAATCGCAAACAGTTCATCTATTGGGGAATGTAGGTATTTCAAAAAAATTGCTATGATCACGCAAGATCTATCTAGGAGAAGCATAGCAACGAGCGGGGAGAGTGTGTCCACGTACCCTCGTAGACCGAAAGCGGAAGCGTTAGGTAACGCGGTTGATGTAGCCGAACGTCTTCGCAATCCAACCGATCAAGTACCAAACGCACGGCATCTCCGCGATCTGCACACATTCAACTCGGTGATGTCCCTCGAACTCTTGATCCAGCTGAGGCCGAGGGAGAGTTTCGTTAGTGCGACGGCGTGGTGACGGTGATGATGAAGTTACCGGCGCAGGGCTTCGCCTAAGCACTACGGCAATATGACCGAGGTGGAAATCTGTGGAGGGGGGCACCGCACACGGCTAAGAAATCAACTTTTGTGTCTATGGGGTGCCCCTGGCCACGTATATAAAGGATGGGAGGGAAGAGGTGGCCGGCCCTAGGGGGCGCGCCAGGTGTTGGGAATCCTACTACGACTCCCCAGTCCAAGTAGGATTCCCCTCCTCTTTCCTATTCCTAGTAGGAGAAGGAGGGAAGGAGGAGGGGAGAAGGAAGGAGGGGGGTGCCGCCCCCTCCTAGTCCAATTTGGACCAGCCCATGGGGGTGCGCGTGGCCGCCCCTTGAGGCCCTTCTCTCCTTTCCTGTATGGCCCATTAAGGCCCACTACTTCCCCCGGCGAATTCCCGTAACTCTCCGGTACTCCGAAAAATACCGAACCACTCAGAACCTTTCCGATGTCTGAATATAGCCTTCCAATATATCGATCTTTATGTCTCAAACATTTCGAGACTCCTCGTCATGTCCGTGATCTCATCCGGGACTTCGAACAAACTTCGGTCATCAAATCACATAACTCATAATACAAATCGTCATTGAATGTTAAGCGTGCGGACCCTACGGGTTCGAGAACTATCTAGACATGACCGAGACACATCTCCAGTCAATAACCAATAGCGGAACCTGGATGCTCATATTGGCTCCTACATATTCTACGAAGATCTTTATCGGTCAAACCGCATAACAACATACATTATTCCCTTTGTCATCGGTATGTTACCTTCCCGAGATTTGATCGTCGGTATCATCATACCTAGTTCAATCTCGTTACCGGAAAGTCTCTTTACTCGTTCCGTAATGCATCATCGCGCAACTAACTCAATAGTCACACTGCTTGCAAGGCTTATAGTGATGTGCATTACCGAGAAGGCCAAGAGATACCTCTCCGACAATCGGAGTGACAAATCCTAATCTCGATCTATGCCAACTCAACAAACACCATCGGAGACACCTGTAGAGCATCTTTATAATCACCCAGTTACGTTGTGACGTTTGATAGCACACTAAGTGCTCCTCCGGTATTCAGGAGTTGCATAATCTCATAATCATAGGAATATGTATAAGTCATGAAGAAAGCAATAGCAATAAACTAAACGATCATAGTGCTAAGCTAACGGATGGGTCTTTTCCATCACATCATTCTCCTAATGATGTGATCCCGTTCATCAAATGACAACACATGTCTATGGTTAGGAAACTTAACCATCTTTGATTAACGAGCTAGTCAAGTAGAGGCATACTAGGGACACTTTGTTTTGTCTATGTATTCACACATGTATCAAGTTTTCCGGTTAATACAATTCTAGCATGAATAATAAACATTTATCATGATATAAGGAAATATAAATAACATCTTTATTATCGCCTCTAGGGCATATTTCCTTCAGTCTCCCACTTGCACTAGAGTCCATAATCTAGTTCACATCGCCATGTGATTAATACCTATAGATCACATCACCATGTGATTAACACCTATAGTTCACATTGCTATGTGACCAACACCCAAAGGGTTTACTAGAGTCAATAATCTAGTTCACATCGTTATGTGATTAACACCCAAAGAGTACTAAGGTGTGATCATGTTTTGCTTGTGAGAGAAGCTTAGTCAATGGTTCTATCACATTCAGAGCCGTATGTATTTTTCAAATTTTCTATGTCTACAATGCTCTGCATGGAGCTACTCTAGCTAATTGCTCCCACTTTAATATGTATCCAGATTGAGGCTCAGAGTCATCCGGATCGATGTAAAAACTTGCATCGGCGTAACTTATTACGATGAACTCTTTATCAGCTCCATAACCGAGAAATATCTCCTTAGTCTTCTAAGGATAATTTTGACCGCTGTCAAGTGATCCACTCCTGGATTAATATCGTACCCCCTTGCCAAACTCATGGCAAGGTACACAAATTATTATTTATGGCTTGCGGATCATCGGGCAAGTCCAACAAAGTCCACACTTTGTTCTCATACATGGATTCTATCTCAGATTTCATGGCCTCAAGCCATTTCGCGGAATCTGGGCTCATCATCGCTTCCTCATAGTTCGTAGGTTCGTCATGGTCAAGTAACATGATTTCCAGAATAGGATTACAGTACTACTCTGGTGCGAATCTTACTCTGGTTGACCTACGAGGTTCGGTAGTAACTTGATCAGAAGTTTCACGATCATCATCATTAGGTTCCTCACTAATTGGTGTAGGAATCACTGGAACTAATTTCTGTGATGAACTACTTTCCAATTCGAGAGAAGGTGGAATTACCTCATCAAGTTCTACTTTCCTCCCACTAACTTCTTTCGAGAGAAACTCCTTCTCTAGAAAGGATCCATTCTTAGCAACGAATATCTTGCCTTCAGATCTATGATAGAAGGTGTACCCAACTGTCTCCTTTGGGTATCCTATGAAGACACATTTCTCCGATTTGGGTTCGAGCTTATCAGGTTGAAGCTTTTTCACATAAGCATCACAGCCCCAAACTTTAAGAAACGACAACTTGGGTTTCTTGCCAAACCACAGTTCATATGGTGTCGTCTCAACGGATTTAGATGGTGCCCTATTTAACGTGAATGCAGCTGTCTCTAATGCATAACCCCAAAATGATAGTGGTAAGTCGGTAAGAGACATCATAGATCGCACCATATCTAATAAAGTACAATTACGATGTTCGGACACACCATTACTCTGTGGTGTTCCATGTGGCGTGACTTGTGAAACTATTCCACATTGTTTTAAATGAAGGCCAAACTCGTAACTCAAATATTCGCCTCCGCGATCAGATCGTAGGAACTTTATTTTCCTGTTACGATGATTCTCCACTTCACTCTAAAATTCTTTGAACTTTTTCAAATGTTTCAGACTTGTGTTTCATTCAGTAGATATACCCATATCTGCTCAAATCATCTGTGAAGGTTTAGAAAATAACGATATCTGCTGCGAGCCTCAACACACATCGGACTGTATACATGGGTATGTATTATTTCCAATAAGTTAGTGGCTCGCTCCATTGTTCCGGAGAACGGAGTCTTAGTCATCTTGCCCATGAGGCATGGTTCGCAAGCATCAAGTGATTCATAAAAGTGATTCCAAAAGTCCATCAGCATGGATTTTCTTCACGCGCTTTACACCAATATGACCTAAATGGCTGTGCCACATATAAGTTGCGTTATCATCATTAACTTTGCATCTTTTGGCTTCAATATTATGAATATGTGTATCACTACGATCGAGATTCAATAAACCATTTATATTGAGTGTATGACCATTGAAGGTTTTATAGAACAACAATTATTCTTTGACTTAAATGAATAATTGTATTGCAATAAACATGATCCAATCATATTCATGCTCAACGCAAACACCAAATAACATTTATTTTAGGTTCAACACTAATCTCGGAGGTAAAGGGAGTGTGCGATGGTGATCTTATCAACCTTGGAATCACTTCCAACTCACATCATCACCTCGCCCTTAACTAGTCTCTGTTTATTTTGCAACTCCCGTTTTGAGTTACTACTCTAAGCAACTGAACCAGTATCAAATACTGAGGGGTTGCTATAAACACTAGTAAAGTACACATCAATAACATGTATATCAAATATACCTTTGTTCACTTTGCCATCTGTTGGGGATATTACCACTGGGCATAATCCGGCCAGAAGAGGCCAGGTTAACCCCATAAGTAGTTCATCTATATCTGAAGTCCATGAAGATAGATGTTGACGCTTTATGGAGGCCCGGGGCCCAAAGCCGGTTTAAGGCCTGTAGACATAAACCGGCATTGATATGTAAACTTGTGTTGTAAGATAGAAGTAGCGGAGACCGAGCCGGACACGATTATGAGCCGGCCTCGGGATTCTGTAAACCGACGGGCATCAACCCATGTATATAAGGGGACGACCCGGCGGCGGTTCAAGGACAACAGATAACAACTCGAGACTCAAGAAAAGCATATTCGCTCCCTGGTCATCGAAACCCCAGCAATTCCACCACAACTAGACGTAGGCTTTTACCTTCATCGTAAGGGGCCGAACTAGTATAAACTCTCTTGCGTCCCTTGTCCGCTTTAACCCCTTTAAGCTAACCCGTAGCGATGGCTCCACGACTAAGTCCTTTCTCTAGGACATCTGCCGTGAGAAAACCACGACAGTTGGCGCCCACTATGGGGCTATCGCACGATGGTTTCAAGTTCTTGGAGGGCAAATTCGAAGGACTCAAGGGTTATGCTGTGGGCCGGATGACCAAGAGTCGTCGCGGCAAGCTCTACATCGACGATGCAGTCTGGGGCCCCGAGGCCGGCTCAATCGAGTACGGGTACCGGGTCCCCTTTGGTGGCATACATGTTTTCATTGGCAAGATCGGCGAACCAGGCCATGAGCCGGACATCTGCACCGACCTCATCGAAACGGCTCAGCGTGCGAGATTTTCCCGGGTCAAGCCTGTCATGAAGCGTGCCTTCGTGGGAGTTATCTATGGAGGGGAATCTGAGGATAGATCGGAATCCGGTGGTGAGACTGTCGTTTATTCCGGCGACGAGTCATCGACCGGAGAGACTGAGTCGTTATATCAGTTACAAGATGGCCGGATTGGGGGCTGTTCCGATGGCGACAGTATTCCGGGCCCCTTTGATCTGCCAAACCGGGTTGCGATCTTCATGGCCGGTACGCAACCGGCGCTCCACTCTTCGACCGTAGTGGCGATGATTTCCGGATCGGCAGCGGCAACAGCGGCCGGGGCAGGAGGCCCTGTGCGACCGCCAGCTCAGGTTCTATCTGATTTGTTTGACGCGTTGGCAACGCTGATGGCGGAGGTTAACCCGGCGGATCAGGATGCACACAATGCGGAAATCGCGAAAGAGAAAGATTAGATCACCCAGGCCAAAGCCGACTTAGCAGCTGAGGATACCAGGATGGCTGCGGAGCGGGCCGCTTTGGATGCACAAGCTTACCGGATTATGCTGGATCAGAGTGCGTCGAACAAAGTCCTGAAGAGGAGGTACCGATCTCGCCTGCCGCCGGTTTATGACGCTAGAAATCTCTTTAACACCCCAGGAGCAGGGACCAGTAATCCGCCGGTGGTAAACCGGGCGGAGGCACCTGGAGCAGGGGCACCGGTTCAGCCACGTTTGGTGGATCCGCCTCGTCAGAACAACATTGTAACACCACATGTCCCCACGCCACCGGGTCATTACTCTAACCCAATGGACAACATTGTCGCTGCCGCTTCACGGCTGGCGGCCATCCCGATCGAAGGCGATTCTCCGGCGGCGGTCGAGACGCGTCGGGTTAAGGAGCTTCTTCAGACAGCCTTGCTTCAACAGGAGGCTTATTCATATAGTCGTGATCGGATTCATTCCACTCCCCGTCCAAGCCGGAGTTACAGCAGGCGTATGGATGAACCAGCAATATCAAGAAATGCGCGGAACCATGATCCGCCCCGTGGCAATAACCCGGCGGGTGGTGCTGGTGATGCTCAGGAGGTGGTGGACCGGGCTCAGGCACACAGAGAGGCCGAGTTAGCGGCGCAGCATGAAGCCCGTCAGCTTACTCCGGTTCGTCCAACCACATTAGTGGAACCAGGAGTTACCTCTAGTTCTTTGGGAGTGCCGTGTCTCATCTCGATGTTGCGCAATGTGCGCCTGCCCAAGGATTTCAAGGGCCCGTGCAAGGTGCCGAATTACACCGCTGATTTATCCCCTGAAACATGGGTCGAAAGCTATGAGATGGCCATGGAGATTCTAGATGTGGATGATGCGGCATGTGCGAAATACTTCACCATGATGCTAGAAGGGACGGCCCGCACTTGGCTAAAGAGCTTACCGGCTAATTCTATCAGGTCATTGGCCGAGTTGAGAGCCCGGTTTATTCAGAATTTCAAGGATACATGCAAGCAGCCCATGTCAATTGTGGACTTAGCTGCCTGTGTCCAGGAGGAAGGAGAATCAACAACCCATTGGGTGCGCCGGGTTTCGGAGATTTTGCATTCATCGGACCGCATCAACGCTGACACCGCAGTTTTAACATTGGAAGGCAATTGCCGGTTTGAACCCCTGAAGTTGAAGTTGGGACGGCTCAAACATCATTGTAATGACATGGGAACCCTCATGGCTGCACTGGTGAAGTATGCCGACTCTGATAGTACCGAGGATCCCGAGTTTGATGATGATAAGACAGGGAAGGGAAAAAAGAGCGGCAACGCCAAGGGGTAGCACCACAACCCGGCGGGTCATGGAAACGGCGGCAAGCGTAAAGCGGACCACGGTTTAGACTTTGTAGCTAATACCAATACACATGACAAGGGTCAGCGGCGTAAGGGTAAGTCGCCCCAGCGCGGTGGAGGGCCAAGTCCTAATCCGGACCGTTTGTCTTATCTATTGAACCAGCCCTGTCCAAAGCATGGGACGAAGGAGATCCCGTCCACGCACCTCTGGAAAGATTGTTACATCATGCAAGAGTTCAAATATTCTGATTCTTTCTGGTATGATCATGGACCAGGAGGCGGTTCGGGCCCCGGGTCTCATGGGCCAGGTTATGGTGGAGGAAATTCCGGTTCAGGCTTCCACGGTAATCAGGGTGGACATAACAATCAAAGTAATCAGGGTAACCAAGGTGGCTATAATCATCAGGGCAATCACAAGCAGCAGCAGCAGCAGTCGGGTTACCAGAGCAACCCGAAGCAGTTGAATAGCGGACAGTATCATGTCTTCACCACTAGCTTGGACAAGCGCGATCAGAAGCTTCATAAAAGGGTGGTGAATGCCGTTGAACCGGTGGTGCCCGTTTATTTGCGCTGGTCCGAGCAGCTGATTGTGTGGAGTAGAGAAGATCATCCACCCCGGGTTGACAATCCGGGTCATCTGGCTCTGGTGGTGGCACCTCAGGTGGGAGGTTATAAGTTCACTAAAGTACTCATGGATGGAGGGAGTAGTATCAATATCCTTTATTATGAAACTTTCTGTCGCATGGGGTTAACAGATAAAAATCTTAAACCGTCCAATACGGTGTTCCATGGTGTGGTGCCTGGTAAGTCGGCATATCCTGTTGGTAAGATAGCTCTAGAGCTGGCTTTTGGAGATGAGCATGACTCGAGATCAGAAACCTTGACCTTTGAAGTGGTGAAAATCAGAAGCCCGTGTGATGCCCTATTTGGACGGTCAGCTTATGCTAAGTTTATGGCACGGCCTTGTTATGTCTATCTGCAGCTCAAGATGCCGGGTCACAAGGGAACTATAACCGTGCATGGGAGCCGCAAGATTGCTCTGGAGTGTGAAGAAGGTGATGCGGCTTATGCTGGGTCGGTTTGTGCAACAGAAGAGTTGAAGCTTTACAAGGACAATGTTGATCCGGCAGATATGACTTCGTTGAAGAAACCAACTACAGAGCATGATTCGGCCCTGAAGTTTAAATCGGCTGATGAGACTAAGCTTGTTGACTTCGTGCTTGGCGATTCGTCCAAGCAGTTTAGCATCAGCGGTAACTTGGATCCGAAATAGGAAAGTGCGCTCATCGAGTTCATCCGTGAGAATCGGGACATCTTTGCATGGAAGCCTTCTGACATGCCATGTGTACCGAGAGAACTCGCTTTGGACACTCTCAATGTTGATCCCAAGTATAAATCGGACAAGCAGTTTCTCCGCCGGTTCAATGAAGAAAGACGCAAAGCTATTGGAGAAGAAGTAGCCAGGCTCTTGGCAGCTGGATTTATCGTTGAAGTATTCCATCCTGAGTGGTTGGCTAATCCGGTGCTAGTCCTTAAAAAGAATGTCACTTGGCGTATGTGTGTGGACTACACAGACCTTAACAAAGCTTGTCCAGCAGATCCTTTTGCCCTCCCTCGTATTGATCAAATTATTGATGCTATGGCGGGTTGCGAGTGTTTGAGCTTTTTGGATGCATATTCTGGTTATCATCAGATAAAAATGGCAGTTAAGGACCAGGAGAAGACAGCCTTCATAACTCCCTTTGGAGCCTTCTGCTTTGTGTCCATGCCCTTTGGGCTCAAGAGTGCCCAGGCGACTTATCAACGGTGTGTGCAGAATTGTCTTCATAAACAGATCAGCCGCAATGTTCATGCCTATGTGGATGATATTGTGGTGAAATCAAGGAAGAAGGAGACATTGATTGATGACTTGAAGGAAACCTTCAATAACCTGCGGGTTTACAAAATGATGCTTAATCTGGCCAAGTGCGTCTTTGGTGTACCTGCAGGCAAGCTGTTGGGCTCTTTGGTGTCTAACAGGGGCATTGAAGCTAATCCGGAAAAGATCAAAGCCATCACCTCCTTGGCTAAACCGAAGTGTATCAATGATGTTCAACGCCTGGCAGGCCGGATTGCAGTGTTGAGCCGGTTTGTTAGTCGCCTTGGCGAGAAGGCCATCCCTTTATATCAGATGCTGAAGAAAACGGATAACTTCGTCTAGAGTGACGCCGCTAATGAAGCATTTGAGGACTTAAAGCGGCAGCTGGCTAATCCGCTGATTCTCACTGCTCCAGTGGACAAAGAACCATTGTTGCTATATGTGGCAACTAATGCTCGGGTTGTTAGTGTGGCTATTGTGGTGGAGTGCAAGGAGGCAGGAAAGGAATATCCGGTTCAGCGGCTGGTTTACTATATCAGTGAGGTACTTATTGAGTCCAAGCAGAGGTACCCGCATTGGAAAAAATTGGTGTATGGGGTTTTCATGGCAAGCCAGAAGCTTAAGCAGTATTTCCAAGGTCATCCCATCACGGTGGTCAGTTCTGCTCCTTTGGGGGATATAATCCAGAACAGGGAAGCAACTGGTCGGATGGCTAAGTGGGCTATCGAGCTCGGGCCTCACGAGTTGAAATACATACCCCGAACGGCGATCAAATCTCAGGCACTTGTGGATTTCATCAATGATTGGACAGAATTACAAGCGCCAGAGGAGAAGCCGGATTACACTTATTGGACTATTCATTTTGATGGGTCTAGGCAATTGGAGGGCTCAGGGGCTGGAGTCGTATTAACTTCCCCACGAGGTGATATGTTTTGTTTGTTGGAGATCGTTGCAGAAATTAAAAAATTTCTACGCATCACCAAGAACAATATATGGAGTCTTCTAGCAACGAGAGGGAAAAGAGTGCATCTACATACCCTTGTAGATCGCGAGCGGAAGCGTTCAAGTGAACGGGTTTGATGGAGTCGTACTCATCGTGATCCAAATCACCGATGACCGAGCGCCGAACGGACGGCACCTCTGCGTTCAACACACGTACGGTTGGGGAAGACGTCTCCTCCTTCTTGATCCAGCAAGGGGGAGGGAGTGGTTGATGGAGATCCAGCAGCACGACGGTGTGGTGGTGGAAGCAGCAGGGATCTCGGCAGGGCTTCGCCAAGCTCAGCGAGAGGGAGTGGTGTCACGGGAGGGAGAGGGAGGCGCCAGGGGCAGGGGTACGTCTCTCATGCACCTCCCCACTATATATAGGGGTGGAGGGGGCTGGTTTCTTGCCCTCCAAGTCCATTGGGCCGTTGGCAAAGGTGGGGGAAAGAAATCCCATCATTTCCCTTCCCCACCGATTGTTATCCCCCTTTTTTAGGGATCTTGATCTTATCCCTTCGGGATATGATCTTATTCCTTCTAAGGGGGGATCTTGGTGCGCCTTGACCAAGAGTGTGGGGCCTTGCCCCCACTACCCACATTCATGTGGGTCCCCCCATCCAGGTGGGCCCCACTCCGGAACCTTCTAGAACCTTCCCGGTACAATACCGAAAAATCCCGAACATTTTCCGGTGGCCAAAATAGGACTTCCCATATATAAATCTTTACCTCCGGACCATTCCGGAACTCCTCGTGACGTACGGGATCTCATCCGAGACTCCGAACAACTTTCGGATTTCCGCATACTAATATCTCTACAACCCTAGAGTCACCGAACCTTAAGTGTGTAGACCCTACGGGTTCGGGAGACATGCAGACATGACAGAGACGACTCTCCGGTCAATAACCAACAGCGGGATCTGGATACCCATGTTGGCTCCCACATGTTCCACGATGATCTCATCGGATGAACCACGATGTCGAGGATTAAATCAATCCCGTGTACAATTCCCTTTGTCAATCGGTACGTTACTTGCCCGAGATTCGATCGTCGGTATCCCAATACCTTGTTCAATCTCGTTACCGGCAAGTCACTTTAATCGTACCGTAATGCATGATCCCGTGACCAAGCACTTGGTCACATTGAGCTCATTTTGATGATGCATTACCGAGTGGGCCCAGAGATACCTCTCCGTCATACGGAGTGAAAAATCCCAGTCTCGATTCATGCCAACCCAACAGACACTTTCGGAGACGCCCGTAGTGCACCTTTATAGCCACCTAGTTACGTTGTGACGTTTGTGTTGGGAATCGTAGCATAATTTAAAATTTTCCTATGCTCACCAAGATGCATCTATGGAGTCTACTAGCAATGAGGGGAAAGGAGTGCATCTACATACCCTTGTAGATCGCGAGCGGAAGCGTTCCAATGAACGTGGATGACGGAGTCATACTCGCCGTGATCCAAATCACCGATGACCGAGTGCCGAACGGACGGCACCTCCGCGTTCAACACACGTACGGTGCAGCAACGTCTCCTCCTTCTTGATCCAGCAAGGGGGAAGGAGAGGTTGATGGAGATCCAGCAGCACGACGGCGTGGTGGTGGATGTAGCGGGTCTCGGCAGGGCTTTGCCAAGCTTCTGCGAGAGAGAGAGAGGTGTTGCAGGGGAGGAGGGAGGCGCCCAAGGCTGTGTGTTGCTGCCCTCCCTCCCCCCTTTATATAGGCCCCCTTGGGAGGGGGGCCGGCCAAAACCCATCTAGGGTTGGGGGGGCGGCGGCCAAGGGGTGGAAAGCGGTGCCTTGCCCCCCAAGGCAAGGGGGAAGCTCCCCCTAGGGTTCCCAACCCTAGGCGCATGGGGGGAGGCCCAAGGGGGGCGCCCCAGCCCACTAAGGGCTGGTTCCCTTCCACTTTCAGCCCACGGGGCCCTCCGGGATAGGTGGCACCACCCGGTGGACCCCCGGGACCCTTCCAGTGGTCCCGGTACAATACCGGTAACCCCCGAAACTTTCCCGGTGGCCGAAACTTGACTTCCTATATATAATTCTTCACCTCCGGACAATTCCGGAACCTCTCGTGACGTCCGGGATCTCATCTGGGACTCCGAACAACTTTCGGGTTTCCGCATACATATATCTCTACAACCCTAGCGTCACCGAACCTTAAGTGTGTAGACCCTACGGGTTCGGGAGACATGCAGACATGACCGAGACGCCTCTCCGGTCAATAACCAACAGCGGGATCTGGATACCCATGTTGGCTCCCACATGTTCCACGATGATCTCATCGGATGAACCACGGTGTCGAGGATTCAATCAATCCCGTATGCAATTCCCTTTGTCAATCGGTATGTTACTTGCCCGAGATTCGATCGTCGGTATCCCAATACCTTGTTCAATCTCGTTACCGGCAAGTCTCTTTACTCGTACCGCAATGCATGATCCCGTGACTAACGCCTTAATCACATTGAGCTCATTATGATGATGCATTACCGAGTGGGCCCAGAGATACCTCTCCGTCACACGGAGTGACAAATCCCAGTCTCGATCCGTGCCAACCCAACAGACACTTTCGGAGATACCCGTAGTGCACCTTTATAGTCACCCAGTTACGTTGTGACATTTGGCACACCCAAAGCACTCTTACGGTATCCGGGAGTTGCACGATCTCATGGTCTAAGGAAAAGATACTTGACATTGGAAAAGCTCTAGCAAACGAAACTACACGATCTTTTATGCTATGCTTAGGATTGCGTCTTGTCCATCACATCATTCTCCTAATGATGTGATCCCGTTATCAATGACATCCAATGTCCATAGTCAGGAAACCATGACTATCTGTTGATCAACGAGCTAGTCAACTAGAGGCTTACTAGGGACACGTTGTGGTCTATGTATTCACACATGTATTACGATTTCCGGACAATACAATTATAGCATGAATAAGAGACTATTATCATGAACAAAGAAATATAATAATAACCATTTATTATTGCCTCTAGGGCATATTTCCAACAGTCTCCCACTTGCACTAGAGTCAATAATCTAGTTACATTGTGATGAATCGAACACCCATTGCGTCCTGGTGTTGATCACGTTTTGCCCTAGGGAGAGGTTTAGTCAACGGATCTGCTACATTCAGGTCCGTATGTACTTTACAAATATCTATGTCTCCATTTTGAACACTTTCACGAATGGAGTTGAAGCGACGCTTGATATGCCTGGTCTTCCTGTGAAACCTGGGCTCCTTCACAAGGGCAATAGCTCCAGTGTTGTCACAGAAGAGAGTCATCGGGCCCGACGCATTGGGAATCACCCCTAGGTCGGTAATGAACTCCTTCATCCAGACTGCTTCCTGTGCGGCCTCCGAGGCTGCCATGTACTCTGCTTCACATGTAGATCCCGCCACGACGCTTTGCTTGCAACTGCACCAGCTTACTGCTCCTCCATTCAAAATATACATGTATCCGGTCTGTGACTTCGAGTCATCCAGATCTGTGTCGAAGCTAGCGTCGACGTAACCCTTTACGACGAGCTCTTCGTCACCTCCATAAACGAGAAACATATCCTTAGTCCTCTTCAGGTACTTCAGGACATTCTTGACCGCTGTCCAGTGTTCCATGCCGGGATTACTTTGGTATCTTCCTACCAAACTTACGGCAAGGTTTACATCAGGTCTGGTACACAGCATGGCATACATAATAGACCCTATGGCCGAGGCATAGGGGATGACACTCATCTTTTCTATATCTTCTGCCGTGGTCGGGCATTGAGCCGTGCTCAATTGCACACCTTGCAATACAGGCAAGAACCCCTTCTTGGACTGATCCATATTGAACTTCTTCAATATCTTGTCAAGGTATGTACTTTGTGAAAGACCAATGAGGCGTCTTGATCTATCTCTATAGATCTTGATGCCTAATATATAAGCAGCTTCTCCAAGGTCCTTCATTGAAAAACACTTATTCAAATAGGCCTTTATACTTTCCAAGAATTCTATATCATTTCCCATCAATAATATGTCATCCACATATAATATGTGAAATGCTACAGAGCTCCCACTCACTTTCTTGTAAACACAGGCTTCTCCATAAGTCTGTGTCAACCCAAACGCTTTGATCATCTCATCAAAGCGAATGTTCCAACTCCGAGATGCTTGCACTAGCCCATAGATTGAGCGCTGGAGCTTGCATACTTTGTTAGCATTCTTAGGATCGACAAAACCTTCTGGCTGCATCATATACAACTCTTCCTTAAGGAAGCCGTTAAGGAATGCCGTTTTGACGTCCATCTGCCATATCTCATAATCATAGTATGCGGCAATTGCTAACATGATTCGGACAGACTTCAGCTTCGCTACGGGTGAGAAAGTCTCATCATAGTCAACCCCTTGAACTTGTCGATAACCCTGAGCGACAAGTCGAGCTTTGTAGATGGTCACATTACCATCTGCGTCCGTCTTCTTCTTATAGATCCATTTGTTTTCTATGGCTCGCCGCTCATCGGGCAAGTCAGTCAAAGTCCATACTTTGTTTTCATACATGGATTCTATCTCGGATTTCATGGCTTCAAGCCATTTGTCGGAATCCGGGCCCGCCATCGCTTCTTCATAGTTCGAAGGTTCACCGTTGTCTAACAACATGATTTCCAGGACAGGGTTGCCGTACCACTCTGGTGCGGAACGTGTCCTTGTGGACCTATGAAGTTTAGTAACTTGATCCGAAGCTTCATGATCATCATCATTAACTTCCTCCCCAGTCGGTGTAGGCACCACAGGAACATTTTCCCGCGCTACGCTACTTTCCGGTTCGGAAGGGGTGACTATCACCTCATCAAGTTCCACTTTCCTCCCACTCAATTCTTTCGAGAGAAACTCCTTCTCTAGAAAGGACCCGTTCTTGGCAACGAAGATCTTGCCTTCGGATCTGAGGTAGAAGGTATACCCAATAGTTTCCTTAGGGTATCCTATGAAGACGCATTTTTCCGATTTGGGTTCGAGCTTTTCAGGTTGAAGTTTCTTGACATAAGCATCGCATCCCCAAACTTTTAGAAACGACAGCTTAGGTTTCTTCCCAAACCATAATTCATACGATGTAGTCTCAACGGATTTAGACGGTGCCCTATTTAAAGTGAATGCGGCAGTCTCTAAAGCATAACCCCAAAATGAGAGCGGTAAATCGGTAAGAGATATCATAGATCGCACCATATCCAATAGAGTGCGATTACGACGTTCGGACACACCATTTCTCTGAGGTGTTCCAGGCGGCGTGAGTTGTGAAACTATTCCACATTTCCTTAAGTGTGTACCAAATTCGTGACTTAAATATTCTCCACCACGATCTGATCGTAAGAATTTTATTTTTCTGTCACGTTGATTCTCAACTTCACTCTGAAATTCCTTGAACTTTTCAAAGGTTTCAGACTTGTGTTTCATTAGGTAGACATACCCATATCTACTTAAATCATCAGTGAGAGTGAGAACATAACGATGTCCTCCGCGAGCCTCAACACTCATTGAACCGCACAGATCGGTATGTATGATTTCCAATAAGTTGGTTGCTCGCTCCATTGTTCCGGAGAACGGAGTCTTGGTCATCTTACCCATGAGGCATGGTTCGCACGTGTCAAATGATTCGTAATCAAGAGACTCCAAAAGTCCATCTGCATGGAGCTTCTTCATGCGCTTGACACCAATGTGACCAAGGCGGCAGTGCCACAAGTATGTGGGACTATCGTTATCAACTTTACATCTTTTGGTATTCACACTATGAACATGTGTAACATCACGTTCGAGATTCATCAAAAATAAACCATTGACCAGCAGGGCATGACCATAAAACATATCTCTCAAATAAATAGAACAACCATTATTCTCGGATTTAAATGAGTAGCCATCTCGAATAAAACGAGATCCAGATACAATGTTCATGCTCAAAGCTGGCACTAAATAACAATTATTGAGGTTTAAAACTAATCCCGTGGGTAGATCCAGAGGTAGTGTGCCGACGGCGATCACATCGACCTTCGAACCATTCCCGACGCGCATCGTCACCTCGTCCTTCGCCAATCTCCGTTTATTCCGTAGTTCCTGTTTTGAGTTACAAATATGAGCAACCGCACCGGTATCAAATACCCAGGAGCTACTACGAGTACTGGTAAGGTACACATCAATTACATGTATATCACATATACCTTTGGTGTTGCCGGCCTTCTTCTTGTCCGCTAAGTATTTGGGGCAGTTCCGCTTCCAGTGACCACTTCCCTTGCAATAAAAGCACTCAGTCTCGGGCTTGGGTCCATTCTTTGACTTCTTCCCAGTAACTGGCTTAACGGGCGCGGCAACTCCCTTGCCGTCCTTCTTGAAGTTCTTCTTACCCTTGCCCTTCTTGAACTTAGTGGTTTTATTCACCATCAACACTTGATGTTCTTTTCTGATCTCTACCTCAGCTGATTTCAGCATTGAATATACCTCAGGAATGGTCTTTTCCATCCCCTGCATATTGAAGTTCATCACAAAGCTCTTGTAGCTTGGTGGAAGCGACTGGAGGATTCTGTCAATGACCGCGTCATCCGGGAGATTAACTCCCAGCTGAGACAAGCGGTTATGCAACCCAGACATTCTGAGTATGTGCTCACTAACAGAACTATTCTCCTCCATTTTACAGCTGAAGAACTTGTCGGAGACATCATATCTCTCGACCCGGGCATGAGCTTGGAAAACCAATTTCAGCTCCTCGAACATCTCATATGCTCCATGTTTCTCAAAACGCTTTTGGAGACCCGGTTCTAAGCTGTAAAGCATGCCGCACTGAACGAGGGAGTAATCATCAGCACGCTGCTGCCAAGCGTTCATAACGTCTTGGTTTTCTGGGATTGGTGCTTCACTTAGCGGTGCTTCTAAGACATAATCTTTCTTGGCTACTATGAGGATGATCCTCAGGTTCCGGACCCAGTCCGTATAGTTGCTGCCATCATCTTTCAGCTTGGTTTTCTCTAGGAACGCGTTGAAATTGAGGACAACGTTGGCCATTTGATCTACAATACATAGTGTAAAGATTTTAGACTAAGTTCATGATAATTAAGTTCATCTAATCAAATTATTTAATGAACTCCCACTCAGATAGACATCCCTCTAGTCATCTAAGTGAAACATGATCCGAATTCAACTAGGCCGTGTCCGATCATCACGTGAGACGGACTAGTCAAGATCGGTGAACATCTCCATGTTGATCGTATCTTCTATACGAATCATGCTCGACCTTTCGGTCCTCCGTGTTCCGAGGCCATGTCTGTACATGCTAGGCTCGTCAAGTCAACCTAAGTGTATTGCGTGTGTTCCGAGGCCATGTTTGTACATGCTAGGCTCGTCAACACCCGTTGTATTCGAACGTTAGAATCTATCACACCCGATCATCACGTGGTGCTTCGAAACAACGAACCTTCGCAACGGTGCACAGTTAGGGTGAACACTTTCTTGAAATTATTATAAGGGATCATCTTACTTACTACCATCGTTCTAAGCAAATAAGATGCAAAAACATGATAAACATCACATGCAATCAAATAGTGACATGATATGGCCAATATCATCATGCTCCTATGATCTCCATCTTCGGGGCACCATGATCATCTTCGTCAGCGGCATGACACCATGATCTCCATCATCATGATCTCCATCATTGTGTCTTCATGAAGTCGTCACGCCAACGATTACTTCTACTTCTATGGCTAACGCGTTTAGCAACAAAGTAAAGTAAATTACATGGCGTTATTCAATGACACGCAGGTCATGCAAAATAATAAAGACAACTCCTATGGCTCCTGCCGGTTGTCATACTCATCGACATGCAAGTCGTGATTCCTATTACAAGAATATGATCAATCTCATACATCACATATATCATTCATCACATCTTCTGGCCATATCACATCACATAGCACTTGCTGCAAAAACAAGTTAGACGTCCTCTAATTGTTGTTGCAAGTTTTTACGTGGTTTGTAGGTTTCTAGCAAGAACGTTTTCTTACCTACGTATGACCACAACGTGATTTGCCAATTTCTATTTACCCTTCATAAGGACCCTTTTCATCGAATCCGTTCCGACTAAAGTAGGAGAGACAGACACCCGCTAGCCACCTTATGCAACTAGTGCATGTCAGTCGATGGAACCAGTCTCACGTAAGCGTACGTGTAAGGTCGGTCCGAGCCGCTTCATCCTACAATGCCGCCGAAACAAGAAACGACTAGTAGCGGCAAGAAGAATTGGCAAACTCAACGCCCACAACTGCTTTGTGTTCTACTCGCGCATAGTAACTATGCATAGGCCTGGCTCATGATGCCACTGTGGGAATCGTAGCATAATTTAAAATTTTCCTACGCTCACCAAGATGCATCTATGGAGTCTACTAGCAACGAGGGGAAAGGAGTGCATCTACATACCCTTGTAGATCGCGAGCGGAAGCATTCTAATGAACGTGGATGACGGAGTCGTACTCGCCGTGATCCAAATCACCGATGACCGAGTGCCGAACGGACGGCACCTCCGCGTTCAACACACGTACGGTGCAGCGACGTCTCCTCCTTCTTGATCCAGCAAGGGGGAAGGAGAGGTTGATGGAGATCCAGCAGCACGACGGCGTGGTGGTGGATGTAGCGGGTCTCGGCAGGGCTTTGCCAAGCTTCTGCGAGAGAGAGAGGTGTTGAAGGGGAGGAGGGAGGCGCCCAAGGCTGTGTGTTGCTGCCCTCCCTCCCCCCCTTTATATAGGCCCCCTTGGGAGGGGGGGCCGGCCAAAACCCACTCTAGGGTTGGGGGGGCGGCGGCCAAGGGTGGAAAGGGGTGCCTTGCCCCCCAAGGCAAGGGGGAAGCTCCCCCCTAGGGTTCCCAACCCTAGGCGCATGGGGGGAGGCCCAAGGGGGGCGCCCCAGCCCACTAAGGGCTGGTTCCCTTCCACTTTCAGCCCACGGGGACCTCCGGGATAGGTGGCCCCACCCGGTGGACCCCCGGGACCCTTCCGGTGGTCCCGGTACAATACCGGTAACCCCCAAAACTTTCCCGGTGGCCGAAACTTGACTTCCTATATATAATTCTTCACCTGCGGACCATTCCGGAACGTCTCGTGACGTCCGGGATCTCATCCGGGACTCCGAACAACTTTCGGGTTTCCGCATACATATATCTCTACAACCCTAGCGTCACCAAACCTTAAGTGTGTAGACCCTACGGGTTCGGGAGACATGCAGACATGACCGAGACGCCTCTCCGGTCAATAACCAACAGCGGGATCTGGATACCCATGTTGGCTCCCACATGTTCCACGATGATCTCATCAGATGAACCACGGTGTCGAGGATTCAATCAATCTCGTATGCAATTCCCTTTGTCAATCGGTATGTTACTTGCCCGAGATTCGATCGTCGGTATCCCAATACCTTGTTCAATCTCGTTACCGGCAAGTCTCTTTACTCGTACCGCAATGCATGATCCCGTGACTAACGCCTTAATCACATTGAGCTCATTATGATGATGCATTACCGAGTGGGCCCAGAGATACCTCTCCATCACACGGAGTGACAAATCCCAGTCTCGATCCGTGCCAACCCAACAGACACTTTCGGAGATACCCGTAGTGCACCTTTATAGTCACCCAGTTACGTTGTGACGTTTGGCACACCCAAAGCACTCTTACGGTATCCGGGAGTTGCACGATCTCATGGTCTAAGGAAAAGATACTTGACATTGGAAAAGCTCTAGCAAACGAAACTACACGATCTTTTATGCTATGCTTAGGATTGGGTCTTGTCCATCACATCATTCTCCTAATGATGTGATCCCATTATCAATGACATCCAATGTCCATAGTCAGGAAACCATGACTATCTGTTGATCAACGAGCTAGTCAACTAGAGGCTTACTAGGGGCACGTTGTGGTCTATGTATTCACACATGTATTACGATTTCCGGACAATACAATTATAGCATGAATAATAGACTATTATCATGAACAAAGAAATATGATAATAACCATTTATTATTGCCTCTAGGGCATATTTCCAACAGTTTGGCACACCCAAAGCACTCCTATGGTATCCGGGAGTTGCACAATCTCATGGTCTAAGGAAATGATACTTGACATTTGGAAAAGCTCTAGCAAACGAACTACACGATCTTGTGCTATGCTTAGGATTGGGTCTTGTGCATCACATCATTCTCCTAATGATGTGATCCCTTTATCAATGACATCCAATGTCCATAGTCAGGAAACCATGACTATCTGTTGATCAACGAGCTTGTCAACTAGAGGCTCACTAGGGACATGTTGTGGTCTATGTATTCACACATGTATTACGATTTCCGGATAACACAATTATAGCATGAACAATAGACAATTATCATGAACAAGGAAATATAATAATAACCATTTTATTATTGCCTCTAGGGCATATTTCCAACAGTCTCCCACTTGCACTAGAGTCAATAATCTAGTTACATGTGATGAATCGAACACCCATAGAGTTCTGGTGTTGATCATGTTTTGCTCTAGGGAGAGGTTTAGTCAACGGATCTGCTACATTCAGGTCCGTATGTACTTTACAAATATATATGTCGCCATTTTGAACGTTTTCACGAATGGAGTTGTAGCGACGCTTGATATGCCTGGTCTTCCTGTGAAACCTGGGCTCCTTGGCAAGGGCAATAGCTCAAGTGTTGTCACAGAAGAGAGTCAACGGGCCCGACGCATTGGGAATAACTCCTAGGTCGGTAATGAACTCCTTCACCCAGATTGCTTCTTGTGCTGCCTCTGAAGCCGCCATGTATTCCGCTTCACATGTACATCCCGCCACAACGCTTTGCTTGCAACTGCACCAGCTTACTGCCCCACCATTCAACAAAATATACACGTATCCGGTTGTTGACTTAGAGTCATCCAGATCTGTGTCGAAACTAGCATCGACGTAACCCTTTACGACGAGCTCTTCGTCACCTCCATAAACGAGAAACAAATCCTTAGTCCTCTTCAGGTACTTCAGGATATTCTTGACCGTTGTCCAGTGTTCCATGCCGGGATTACTTTGGTACCTTCCTACCAAACTTACAGCAAGGTTTACATCAGGTCTGGTACACAGCATGGCATACATAATAGACCCTATGGCCGAGGCATAGGGGACGACACTCATCCTTTCTCTATCTTCTGCCGTGGTCGGGCATTGAGCCGTGCTCAATTGCACACCTTGCAATACAGGCAAGAACCCCTTCTTGGACTGATCCATATTGAACTTCTTCAATATCTTGTCAAGGTACGTACTTTGTGCAAGACCAATGAGGCGTCTTGATCTATCTCTATAGATCTTGATGCCTAATATATAAGCAGCTTCTCCAAGGTCCTTCATTGAAAAACACTTGTTCAAGTACGCCTTTATGCTTCCCAAGAATTCTATATCATTTCCCATCAACAGTATGTCATCCACATATAATATGAGAAATGCTACAGAGCTCCCACTCACTTTCTTGTAAACACAGGCTTCTCCATAAAAAATTATGAGTGCTTTGCTTTATGTGATTTTGTTGCTAGTGTTTACACAATTCCGAAATCTTTATGTGATGTGCTAGGTCTTACCGATATTGAAGAATGTTCTCTTAATTTGCACTTGGCGGATTCTACTATTGAAAAGCCTTTGGGAAGAATTAATGATGTTCTTATTCTTGCAAATAGGAACTATGTGCCCATAGATTTTATTGTTCTTGATATTGATTGCAATCCGTCATCTCCAATTATACTTTGTAGATCATTTTTACGCACGTCGTGATTGATATGAAAGAAGGCAATGTTAAATTTCAATTTCCACTAAGGAAGGGTATGGAACACTTACCTAGAACAAGAATTAGGCCACCATATGAATCAATCATGAGGGCATCCTATGGACCAAAAACTAAAGATGATAACACTTGAATCTATGCATTATGCCTAGCTAGGGGCGTAAAATGATAGCGCTTGTTGGGAGGCAAACCAATGAATAAAATTTATTTTTGCCCTTTTCTTTATGTTCTTGAGTGTTTCCACAATTATGCCTCTGTTATGATTGTGTGTTTTATGTTTCAATTGGTGTTTGTTCCAAGTAAAGCCTTTGGGATCATGTTGGGTGATAGTTGATTTGATCTTGTTGAAAAACAGAAACATTTGTGTCGGTGTACAAAAGTAGGGGTCCTTTTTGTACCCCTTTACTTGTGTCCAGGCAGTCGCAGCCACACGCCTGTGGCCGCGCTTGGCGGGGCAGAATGTCGGTGTCAAAACCGGCGGATCTCGGGTAGGGGTCCCGTACTGTGCGTCAAGGGTCGATGGTAACAGGAGACGGGGGACATGATGTTTGCCCAGGTTCGGGCCCTGTTGATGGAGGTAATGCCATACTTCCTGCTTGATTGATCTTGATGAATATGAGGATTACAAGAGTTGATCTACCATGAGATCGTAATGGCTAAACCCTAGATGTCTAGCCTGTATGATTATGATTGCCTCCACGGACTAAATCGTCCAGTTTATATAGACACCGGAGGGGCCTAGGGTTGTACAGAGTCGGTTTACAAAGGAAGGAATCTACATATCCGAACGCCAAGCTTGCCATCCACGCAAAGGAGAGTTCCATCCGGACACGGGAAGAAGTCTTATGTCTTGTATCTTTGTAGCCCATTAGTCCGGCCCATGTTACATAGTCCGGACGCCCGAGGACCCCTTAATCCAGGACTCCCTCAGTAGCCCCTGAACCAGGCTTCAATGACGATGTGTCAGGTGCGCCGATTGTCTTCGGCATTGCAAGGCGGGTTCCTCCTCCGAATACTCCAAAATAGCCTTCGAACACAAAATACGTGTCTGGCTCTGCAAAACAAGTACCACACACACGCAAAGAGTATAATATTTCACAAGCCCAATCTACTGACAGCCTTTGTAGCATGACAACACGTCACTGCCCGGTCATTATTTCGAACCGTTTTTTAGCCTCCCGCTCCATGTTTCAAGATGCGGTTTTATTGGCACGTCTTGTCAAAGCAGAGATTGTGTCCCCTTATTGCGGGATTCTCACAAATACAGGCGTGGGTAATCCAACCGCCCCATTGGCATGATTCCTTGGGAATAGGCAAGTTTTAAGGCCCAAGACGAGGCATTCGATATTCATCGCCTTTATAAAGGGGCACGGAACCGTCTTTCTCCTCTACGCCTACCTCTTCCTCAACTTTTCTAACCTCGAGTTGCAGCACCCAGGTTTCAACTTAATCGCTCCTAGCCTCCCAGTCATGTCCGGACCCAGCCCTCAAAGCCGATGGGTGGCCTCCTCTGTCACGGAGGAGGATATCGTGAAGCTCCGGGCGGCAAGGTATCTGACCGCGGAAATTCTCCATAGGCTTCCTGCTAAAGGGCAGGTTATTCCCACACCCAGATCCGGTGAGAGGGTTGTATTCATCCCCCACTTCCTCCGGGGGCTAGGGTTCTCTCTCCACCCCTTCGTTCGTGGCCTCATGTTCTATTACGGGCTAGATTTTCACGATCTAGCTCTGGATTCCTTGCTCCACATCTCGGCGTTCATTATCATGTGTGAGGCCTTTCTCCGCACTCCCCCACACTTCGGCTTATGGCTCAAGACCTTTAATGTGAAGCCGAAGGCAGTCGACGGGGAGCAAGCGGAGTGTGGCGGTGCTATGGTAAGCAAGCTCGCGAATACCTTTTGTCCAAAGGGCTCCTTCACGGAAACTTCCAACCTATGGCAGCGGGAGTGGTTTTATATCATAGAACCCCACGGTACCAAGTGGACAGCTACCCCTGCGTTCTGATCTGGCCCTCCATTACGACTTGCATCATGGATAAATAAGGGGCTAGACTAGGGATCAATTGACGAAGTGCAGACATTACAAAGCCATATCCGGAGCCTTCTTGGAAAGGGCACCGGCCTCATCGACGTGATCCAGGTAATGCTAGTCCGCCGGGTCCTACTATGTCGGTGGCGACCTCTCCGCATGTGGGAGTTCAATCCGGAAGGACCACGGACCCTTCAGTACTTCTTCGGCACAACGCACAAAGGGATGTGGAAGTTATTCTTTGGGACCCGAAAGTAGTGGCTGGACACAACCGAGGACATTGTCCTCGACTGTAACCATCCGGATACCTCGGTAAGCACTTGACCCCTAAACACGGCTTCGCTGATTATCCCATATCAATATACTGAGAAATCTGTCTTCGACCAGGGATGGATAAAGAAGGCGGAACGAATCAGGTGTTTGGCTCCACTTCCCAAAGACTTAGCTGATCCTGTGCTGGCAAGGATGCTGACCCCGGCGCCGTATCAGGTGCCGGTGAAGGAGGACAAAGAGGAGAGTCAAAAGGCCCAAAGTGGCCTCCACTCTAAAGGTACATCGGACGCTATGTCCGGGGAGTCCGAAACTCCCTCTTCTGAAGATGAAGGGGAAGAAAAAGCTGATATCCCTTATCCCGATGGGAAGAAAAGGAGTGCCTCCGAAGACTTGGAGGTGGAGGCTCCCAATAGAGGGAAGATGTCCCTATCAGATGGTTCGGGTTCGGAAGGCGACATAGCCGCACAGTTCCTCCGTAAGGACAAGCCTTTCACCGAATCGTAAGTGAACAAGGGTATTCTAGATATATCCCATTCTTTTCAGGTTACAAGGGTAACACCTTTAATGTATGTCTGCAGTCCGGCCCGCAGTCTTCCTCAACAGTCCTCCTCCTCGGTTGACCTGCTTCTGGAGATTATGGAAAGCGAGACGCCTCCACATGCTTCCTCGCCCCTTAGGGCGGACGACTTCGAGGTGTCATCCCAGAGGGTCTCTCCTGATCATCAAGTGGTGCGAGGGGCAATGAAGGCAGTGCCCGAAGGTGATACTTCGGTCGTCAAGGGTCCGGAGTGTGCAGCCCCTGCAGGAACCAACAATAAAGGCCCCGAGCTATCCGGTGTACAGCCGAAGACGACTCTAGGGTCGAGTGAACATATCCCTTCGAAGGGAGTTCGTACCGTAGCCGTTTCCAGGAATCCGGAGGCGCTAGATACGTTGATGGACATGCTGCAAAATGCGTCTGTCTCAGAGGAACATCGTACCTTAATGGGTACGGTAGTTGAGAGGATTCTGTCCGCAAGAAGCAGATTGAATGAAGCCATCACGGGCCTACTAAGAGGCTTTGAGGTATGTAATGCAATATCTTAACCACGCTTTACATGCAGAATGCGCTTGTGCATAGATAGTAGCCCATGAGACTCTGGTCGGCTTCCACAGGGAGGCGATCTAAGGATAAAAAAGATATGCTCAGGAAATGACATAATTAACTTGAAAATAGGCTGTTACATCAATGACGACTGCCCACGCTACGGAAGTTGCAGAATTAAAGCAGAAATTGGAGCCAGCGGATGAGGACATTACTCTTGTTAACAGGTGGCTCGACAAGGCACAAGGTATGTTTTGGGGCAGTCAGCTTATGCATGTATAATAATATGAGCACGAAGCTGAGAATTATGTACTGGGGCATGCATACTTGCAGATGGTGCTGCTGCCGTTGAGACCCTTCGGGCTGAACTTGCCCGGGCCAAGGAACAAGCCAGAGTGAGCAATGCGACTGTCAAGAAGGCAGCTGCTGAGTTAAAGGCCAAACAAGCTGCTCGGCGCCAGTGTGAGGAGAGAATATATACCATGGCGCGAGAGCTGAACGACGCCACTGGCCAATGCGAATTACTCAAGAAGGATAACAAAGCCAAGGCAGCCGAACTCAACAAGGCTTTGCAAAAGGCACGAGAGGAACGGTCCGAGTCTAGAGCAGCTTGGAAGGAGCTCCAGCAAGCTGGGGAGATAGCGGCTGGTAAGCCCTTTCTATTACATACTAAATTCGGTGACCCGAACTATGCCCTGCTTAATCAACTATGGAGTTCTCCACACTCATTTTTGGACCTGCCAAAGAGTGCTGCCGTTGCGGTGCAGTTTTACCAAGCGCAAGATGGACATGCAGTGGAGAAGCTTTTCTGGTCACAGTTCAACGTGCCAGAGCGTCCGTCGTTGCTGAATGAGCGAATGGCCCAGTGGGTCGAGCTCCACAAGGTATCCGGAGCTTCCATGAAGGAAGTTGTGGTCCGGCTGTGGCCAACTGAGCCCATTCCGAACAGTTATTTTGGCTTGGTGCAGCGACTTGTTGATGCGGTGCCGCGTATGGACGCCGTTAAACAGTCGGCGTGCATTGAAGGTGCACGGATGGCCTTTGCCCGTGTCAAGATGTACTGGGCAAAAATGAAGGACGCCGATGTTGCAGCGAAGAGCCCACCCGGGGGCAAGGACCATCGCATGCCGGAGCATATTTTGGGGATGTCCTAGAGGGCGCCCGCTTGATAGAGGGTCAGTGCTCGAAAGATATTATGTTCGAGTGAATGTATTGGAATCGTAATAACATATTATGATATATTAAGGCTATGTTATATTTATGCCTTTTGCCTGAAAGGTATTTCCTCCTATGCGGCCATTTATCTGTAATCTGAAAGTTTGCCAGTCGTCGGCTTCAGCCCCCTCGCATATGATGCGGGGGTGTTCGGAATAGCAACTGACTACACTTGACCCAACGTCTTGGCCCGTGAAGGAGGTATCAGTGCGGCGAACTAGGCAATCGGACTATAGGGCTTTAACACCTTCACTTAGCCATAGGAGTTTGATGGTGGGTCTACGATATAGCCCCTTGTATGTGCGCGTTTGTCCGAATACGGCTGCGCTACATAGGTGACCGGAAAATTGTCCTTCATGTTACACGGAAAAAATCGCAAAAGATTTTAGTAAGTCGCCGAGTGGTTGACCAGCTCTCACCGCATCATGACAGTCAGTTTTCGGCTTTCTCTACTGAGGTGTTTAACCAGGTGAACTAGAAACACAATTGCAGTAGTTCACCCTTTACTAACCTAGCCGATAGAGCGGAACGTAAGGTAGTAAGCAGAGGAGCCGGGCGACCCAACTATTGACCAAAGACATGATTCGGAGCTGATGCATATAATGCAGAACTCGTGACGCCGAAGTATGTTGTAGAGCTGTTCGGACTTGTTGGAAATTTAATATGTTGCCGTATCGAGCCCCTGGCGATTAGTGCTGAGGTGTGTATGTGAAACCACCGTCGAGGTAAAATACGGTTCTATGAGGAAAAGTAAGTACTGAGGATGGATTATGTTCACTTGAATCTGATTGATACGTCGAACGCAATCTTACAGATTATAACACCCCTGCCCAGGTCATTTTGACATGCCAGAGGTCGAAGGCTGAGGGAAAAGGCCATATCCAGGTTTTAAATGAAGTGTTTGGTCTAAGACATCTTTTGGACCTCACGTCGCACGTCTGCACAGCCTTTGCCTTAGCGAAGAGGATTCCTTAAAAGGAGCAATCTTTGTTTGTCTGGACGAAGTTGGGCTCCGAAAGAGTCCTTACAGGTCCATAGGACGAACAGGTTTTGATTCATCTATGACAAAAGATTAAAAAAATAGTAAAAAGGAGAGGGGAAAAGCTGTAGGGGGACGAACCGTGCTGCAGGCCCGTCCGCATTGTGCCTCCGCCGATGACCAAGGTATTTTAAGTGCATAATGATGCACGCGCGATGTGAACTTCGCGGGTATATGCGACGAACAACGGAGGCGGAACTGTTAATCCAGCTCTAAAATTGACCGGTCTTGTGTAGTAGAGGCCGGTGGCTTAATGGCCGATGAGGTATGCGGTTTAACGAGTCTGCTTTGTACTTCGGCTGTGATGGCCGTGGTATAGTCCTTAGAACGGAGGGGGTGTTCTGTGCTTCCATTGATCATTATGACGCCGTGTGGACTGGGCATCTTAAGCTTTAGATAGGCGTAGTGTGTGACCGCATTGAAACGAGCGAACGCAGTCCGCCCAAGTAGTGCATGGTGTCCACAGCAGAACGGAACAATATCGAAGATTAAGACTTCGCTTCGGAAGTTGTCCGGCAAACCGAAGACGACTTCCAGTGTGATTGAGCCCGTGCAATGAGCTTCGTCGCCAGGAATTACACCTTTGAAGGTAGTTGTGGTGGGATTGATCCTTGAGGGATCAATGCCATTTTGTGAACAGTGTCTTGATAGAGAAAATTAAGGCTGCTGCCGCCGTCCAGAAGGACTCGTGTGAGATGGAATCCATCAATGATTGAGTCAACGACCAGAGCTGGTGAACCTTTGCGACGGACACATGTTGGGTGGTCATTGCGATCAAAAGTTATCGGACTGGCATGGTCATCTCGTGGTGGGCGCTTGCGCTCCCTTGTAGGGATGTGCATCACATATATCAGGTTTACTATTTTTACTTCAGGGGGAAATTGCTTTTGACCCCCGGTGTTTGGCTGGCGACTCTCCTCGTCTTCGCTGTCACTAGGCGGCCCCTTCCCTTTGTGTTCGGTGTTGAGCTTGCCTGCTTGTTTGAAAACCCAACAATTTCTGTTGATATGGTTGGCGGGTTTGTCAGGGCTGCCATGAATTTGACAGGGCCGATCCAGTATCTTGTCTAAACTGGATGGACCATTTTTGTTTTCCTTGAATGGCTTCTTCCATTGACCGGGTTTGGAACCACTGAATCCGGCACCGCCGTGTCTTGGGTTCCTACATTGTTGTTTAGACCCTTGTTTTTATTCCGTCGGGGCTTGCCGTTGCCGTCCCTGAACTTAGAGGTGCTAGGATCGCTGGTGCTATTGTTTCGTCGAGCCAGCCAGCTGTCTTCTCTCGCGCAGAAGCGGTTCATCAGTGCAGTAAGAGATGCCATAGGCTTTGGATTTTCTTGGCCGAGGTGATGGGTCAACCATTCATCTCGGACGCTATGTTTAAAGGCCGCTAGGGCTTCAGCGTCCGGACAGTCGACGATTTGGTTCTTTTTAATTAAGAACCTAGTCCAAATCTTCCTAGCTGACTCTCCGGGCTGTTGGATAATGTGACTGAGGTCATCGGCGTCCGAAGGCCGGACATATATATGTACCTTGGAAGTTGTCACGAAAGGCATCCTCCAGGTCTTCCCAGTTGCCAATAGAGTTCTCGGGGAGGCTATTTAGCCAGTGCCGGGATGGTCCCTTTAATTTTAGTGGGAGGTATTTGATGGCATGTAGATCATCGCCACGGGCCATGTGGATATGGAGAAGGAAGTCTTCAATCCATACTGCGGGGTCGGTTGTTCCATCATATGATTCAATATGCATATGTTTGAACCCTTCTGGGAATTCATGCTTCATTACTTCATCTGTGAAGCAGAGGGGTTGTGCGGCTCCTCTATATCGGGCCAAGTCGCGACATAGCTCGGATTGAGTTCGTCTGCGGTTTTCGGCCCGGGCGTGATTATGCTTGTCACGTCCGGCTAGATAGCCGTCGTCGCGCGCCGGGGTACGCCCCCGTGATCCATAGATCGATTTCGTCTGACCTGCTCTACTGTCCAGGTCTTGCCGCATGTCGTATGTATATCCCCGAGCTGTTGTATCTCTACCTTTATGGTGAGGTGGTATAGGCTGGTGTTCGGCTTGAGTTGCCGCTTTATCCCGGCCATGAGGTGGTCGGTCAGCCGCATTACGCGCGGAATGCGTGGCCTCGTCGTCAAATTGGGGTAGCAGTTTATGCTTCAGGTAACTTTTGGTTGGGCCTTCAAGGCCGTATTCCTCGGCTACCGTAACATTAGTCCACCTATCGTTGAGCAGATCTTGATCAGCTTGAAGCTGTTGCTGCTTCTTTTTCAGGCTCCCTGTAGTGGCAATTAGCCGGTGCTTAAAGCGCTCCTTCTCGAGAGGTTCCTCAGGCATGATAAAATCTTCATTGTCAAGGCTCACCTCATCCTCGGAGAGAGGAAGATAAGTGATGTCCTCCGAGTCTTCGTTTTCAGCCTGTTTATCGGGGCTAACTTGCCCATCTTCCCGATCGTCCTGTTCGAAAGTTGGCTCGACGCAGCCTTCTTTGTATTCGGCAACGTCCGGAGTGTTGTCATCTCCTGTGCCGGTATTGCTTTCTTTTCCACGACATGATTTAGAGCGGCGCCGCTGACGTCGGTGTTTTGGCCGTATATCAGGAGGTTTATCCTCGACTGGATCTTTTTTGTCATCGCCATTATCTTCTTTGGGTGTATCCACCATGTACACATTGTAGGGGAACGTAGCAGAAATTCAAAATTTTCTACGCATCACCAAGATCAATCTATGGAGTTTACTAGCAACGAAGGGAAGGGGAGTGCATCTACATACCCTTGTAGATCGCGAGCGGAAGCGTTCAAGAGAACGGGGTTGATGGAGTCGTTCTCGTCGTGATCCAAATCACCGATGATCCTAGCGCCGAACGGACGGCACCTCCGCGTTCAACACACGTACGGAGCAGCGACGTCTCCTCCTTCTTGATCCAGAAAGGGGGGAGGAGAGGTTGATGGAGATCCAGCAGCACGACGGCGTGGTGGTGGAAGTAGCGGGATCCCGGCAGGGCTTCACCAAGCGCAAGCGGGGAGGAAGAGGTGTCACGGGAGGGAGAGGGAGGCGCCAGGGCTTGGATGTTGCTGCCCTCCCTTCCCCCCACTATATATAGGGCCAAGGGAGAGGGGGGGCGCAGCCTTACCCCTTCCTCCAAGGAAGGGTGCGGCCAGGGAGGAGTCCTTCCCCCCCAAGGCACCTCGGAGGTGCCTTCCCCCTTTAGGACTCTCCGTTTATCTTATCTCTTGGCGCATGGGCCTCTTGGGGCTGGTTCCCTTGGCCCATATAGGCCAAGGCGCACCCCCCACAGCCCATGTGGCCCCCCCGGGGCTGGTGGACCCCCGGACCCCTTTCGGCAATCCCGGTACAATACCGATAAAGTGCGAAACTTTTCCGGCGACCAAAATAAGACTTCCCATATATAAATCTTTACCTCCGGACCATTCCGGAACTCCTCGTGACGTCCGGGATCTCATCCGGGACTCCGAACAACTTTCGGGTTACCGCATACTAATATCTCTACAACCCTAGCGTCACCGAACCTTAAGTGTGTAGACCCTACGGGTTCGGGAGACACGCAGACATGACCGAGACGACTCTCCGGTCAATAACCAACAGCGGGATCTGGATACCCATGTTGGCTCCCACATGCTCCTCGATGATCTCATCGGATGAACCACGATATCGAGGATTCAATCAATCCCATATACAATTCCCTTTGTCTATCGGTATGTTACTTGCCCGAGATTCGATCGTCGGTATCCCGATACCTTGTTCAATCTCGTTACCGGCAAGTCTCTTTACTCGTTCCGTAACTCACATCATCCCGTGATCAACTCCTTGGTCACACTGTGCACATTATGATGATGTCCTACCGAGTGGGCCCAGAGATACCTCTCCGTTTACACGGAGTGACAAATCCCAGTCTCGATTCGTGCCAACCCAACAGACACTTTCGGAGATACCTGTAGTGCACCTTTATGGCCACCCAGTTACGTTGTGACGTTTGGTACACCCAAAGCATTCCTACGGTATTCGGAAGTTGCACAATCTCATGGTCTAAGGAAATGATACTTGACATTAGAAAAGCTCTTAGCAAACGAACTACACGATCTTGTGCTAGGCTTAGGATTGGGTCTTGTCCATCACATCATTCTCCTAATGATGTGATCCCGTTATCAACGACATCCAATGTCCATGGTCAGGAAACCATAACCATCTATTGATCAACGAGCTAGTCAACTAGAGGCTTACTAGGGACATGGTGTTGTCTATGTATCCACACATGTATCTGAGTTTCCTATCAATACAATTCTAGCATGGATAATAAACGATTATTATGAACAAGGAAATATAATAATAACCTATTTATTATTGCCTCTAGGGCATATTTCCAACAGTCTCCCACTTGCACTAGAGTCAATAATCTAGTTCACATCACCATGTGATTAACACTCACAGGTCACATCACCATGTGACCAACATCCAAAGAATTTACTAGAGTCAAGAATCTAGTTCACATCACTATGTGATTAACACTCAATGAGTTCTGGTTTGATCATGTTATGCTTGTGAGAGAGGTTATTACTCAACGGGTCTGAACCTTTCAGATCCGTGTGTGCTTTACGAATATCTATGTCATCTTGTGGATGCTACCACGCGCTATTTGGAGCCATTTCAAATAACTGCTCTACTATACGAATCCGGTTTACTACTCAGAGTCATCCGGATTAGTGTCAAAGTTCGCATCGACGTAACCCTTTACGACGAACTCCTTTTCCACCTCCATAATCGAGAAAATTCCTTAGTCCACTAGATACAAAGGATAAGTTCGACCGCTGTCATGTGATCCATTCTCGGATCACCATTGTACCCCTTGACCAACTCATGGCAAGGCACACTTCATGTGCGGTACACAGCATAGCATACTGTAGAGCCTACGTCTAAAGCATAGGGGACGACCTTCGTCCTTTCTCTCTCTTCTGTTGTGGTCAGGTCTTGAGTCTTACTCAATACTCACACCTTGTAACACAGCCAAGAACTCCTTCTTTGCTGATCTATTTTGAACTCTTTCAAAATCATGTCAAGGTGTGCGTTCTTTGAAAGTATCATCAGGCGTCTTGATCTATCTCTATAGATCTTGATGCCCAATATGTAAGTAGCTTTATCCAGGTCTTGCTTTGAAAAACTCCTTTCAAACAACCCTTTATGCTTTCCAGAAATTCTACATCATTTCGGATCAACAATATGTCATTCACACATACTTATCAGAAATGTTGTAGTGCTCCCACTCACTTTATTGGAAATACAAGTTTCTAACAAACTTTCTATAAACCCAAAAACTTTGATCACTCCATCAAAGTGTATATTCTGACTCCGAGATGCTTGATCTAATCCATGGAAGGATCGCTGGAGCTAGCATACCTTTTAGCATCCTTAGGATAGACAAAACCTTTCTGATTGTATCACATACAACCTTTCCTTACGAAAACTGGTAAGGAAACTTGTTTTGACATCCATCTGCCAGATTTCATAAATGCAGCTAATGCTAACATGATTCCGACGGACTTAAGCATCGCTACGGATGAGAAAAATCTCATCGTAGTCAACTCCTTGAACTTGTGGAAATACTCTTAGCCACAAGTCGAGCTTCATAAACGGTAACATTACCGTCCACGTCCGTCTTCTTCTTAAAGATCCATTTATCTCAGATTTCATTGCTTCTAACCATTTGTCGGAATATGGGCCCACCATCGCTTCTCCATAGCTCGTAGGTTCAGTATTGTCCAACAACATGATATCTCAGACAGGATTACGTACCACTCTGAAGTAGCACGCATCCTTGTCGTCCTACGAGGTTTGGTGGTGACTTGATCCGAAGTTTCATGATCACTATCATAAGCTTCCACTTCAATTGGTGTAGGTGCCATAGGAACAACTTCCTGTGCCCTGCTACACACTAGTTGAAGTGACGGTTCAATAACCTTATCATGTCTCCACCATCCTCCCACTCAATTCTTTCGAGAGAAACTTTTTTTTCTGAGAAAGGACTCGTTTCTAGAAGCAATTACTTTTGCTTCAAGATCTGAAATAGGAGGTACACCCAACTGTTTTGGGTTTTCTATGAAGATGCATTTATCCGCTTTGGGTTCAAGCTTATCAGCCTGAAACTTTTTCACATAAGCATCGCAGCCCCAAACTTTTAAGAAACGACAACTCAGGTTTCTCTAAACGTTGTCATCTCAATGGAATTGCGTGGTGCCCTATTTAAAGTGAATGCGGTTGTCTCTAATGCCTAACCCATAAACGATAGTGGTAATTCGATAAGAGACATCATGGTATGCACCATATCCAATAGGGTGTAGTTACGATGTTCGGACACACCATCACACTATGGTGTTCCAGGCGGTATTAATTGTGAAACACTTTCCACAATGTCTTAATTGTGTGCCAAACTCATAACTCAGATACTCATCTCTATGATCATATCACAGACATTTTATCCTCTTGTCATGACGATCTTCAACTTCACTCTGAAATTACTTGAACCTTTCAATAATTCAGACTTGTGTTTCATCAAGTAAATACACTCAGCATATACTCAAATCATCTGTGAAGTAAGAACAACGATATCCACTTCATGCCTCAGCACTCATTGGACTGCATACATCAAAATGTATTACTTCCAATAAGTTGTTCTCTTGTTCCATCTTACTGAAAACGAGGCCTTTCAGTCATCTTGCCCATGTGGTATGATTTGCATGTCTCAAGTGATTCAAAATCAAGTGAGTCCAAACGATCCATCTGCATGGAGTTTCTTCATGCATATATACCAATAGACATGGTTCGCATGTCTCATTCTTTTCAAAACCGAGTGAGTCCAAAGATCCATCTACATGGAGCTTCTTCGTGCGTTCTATCCCAATATGACTCAAATAGCAGCACCACAAGTATGTGGTACTATCATTACTATCTTATATCTTTTGGCACGAACATGTGTATCACTACGATCGAGATTCATTTTAGGTGCAAGACCATTGGAGGTATTATTCAAATAAGCAGAGTAACCATTATTCTCCTTAAATGAATAACCGTATTGCGATAAACATAATCCAATCATGCTCAACGCAAACACCAAATCTCGATGGTAGAGGGAGCATGCGATGCTTGATCACATCAACCTTGGAAACACTTCCAACACATATCGTCATCTTACCTTTAGCTAGTCTCCATTTATTCCGCAGCTTTTATTTCGAGTTACTAACACTTAGCAACCGAACCGGTATCTAATACCCTGGTGCTGCTGGGAGTACTAGTAAAGTACACATTCATATAATGTATATCCAATATACTTCTGTCGACCTTGCCTGCCTTCTCATCTACCAAGTATCTAGGGTAGTACTGCTTCAGTGATCGTTCCCCTCATTACAGAAGCACTTAGTCTCGGGTTTGGGTTCAACCTTGGGATTCTTCACTAGAGCAGCAAACGACTTGCTGTTTCATGAAGTATTCTTTTTGCCCTTGCCCTTCTTAAACTAGTGGTTTTACTAACCATCAACAATTGATGCTCCTTCTTGATTTCTACTCTCGCGGTGTCAAACATCGAGAATAGCTCAAGGATCATCATAACTATCCCTGATATGTTATAGTTCATCACGAAGCTCTACTAGCTTGGTGGCAGTGATTATGGAGAACCATCACTATCTCATCTGGAAGATTAACTCCCACTCGATTCAAGCGATTGTAGTACTCAGACAATCTGAGCACATGCTCAACGATTGAGCTTTTCTCCCTTAGTTTGCAGGCTTAAGAAACTTGTCAGAGGTCTCATACCTCTTGACGTGGGCACTAGTCTGAAATCCCAATTTCAGTCTTCGGAACATCTCACATGTTCTGCGACGTTTCAAAAACGTCTCTGGTGCCACAATTCTAAACCGTTAGCACTACGCACTGAACTATCACGTAGTCATCAAAACGTGTATGTCAGATGTTTCGTAACATCTATAGACAACGCTGAGGTTCAGCACACCGAGCGGTGCATTAAGGACATAAGCCTTCTGTGCAGCAATGAGGACAATCCTCAGTTTACGGACCCAGCCCGCATAATTGCTACTACCAACTTTCAACTAAATTTTCTCTAGGAACATATCTTAAACAGTAGAACTAAAGCGCAAGCTATGACATAATTTGCAAAGACCTTTTGACTATGTTCATGATAATTGAGTTCATCTGATTATTGAACTCCCACTCAGATAGACACTCAATCATCTAAGTGATACATGATCCGAGTCAAACTAGGCCGTGTCCGATCATCACGTGAGACGGACTAGTCATCATCGGTGAACATCTCCATGTTGATCGTATCTACTATACGACTCATGTTGACCTTTCGGTCTCTTGTGTTCCGAGGCCATGTCTGTACATGCTAGGCTCGTCAAGTCAACCTAAGTGTTCGCATGTGTTCCGAGGCATGTCTGTAAATGCTAGGCTCGTCAACACCCATTGTATTCGAACGTTAGAATCTATCACACCCGATCATCACGTGGTGCTTCGAAACAACGAACCTTCGCAACGGTGCACAGTTAGGGGGAACACGTCTCTTGAAATTTTAGTGAGGGATCATCTTACTTACTACCATCGTTCTAAGCAAATAAGATGCATAACATGATAAACATCACATGCAATCAAATAGTGACATGATATGGCCAATATCATTTTGCTCCTTTGATCTCCATCTTCGGGGCACCATGATCATCTTTGTCACCGGCATGACACCATGATCTCCATCATTGTGTCTTCATGAAGTTGTCACGCCAACGATTACTTCTACTTCTATGGCTAACGCGCTTAGCAATAAAGTAAAGTAATTTACATGGCGTTATTCAATGACACGCAGGTCATACAAAAAATAAAGACAACTCCTATGGCTCCTGCCGGTTGTCATACTCATCGACATGCAAGTCATGATTCCTATTACAAGAATATGATCAATCTCATACATCACATAGATCATTCATCACATCTTCTGGCCATATCACATCACATAGCACATGCTGCAAAAACAAGTTAGACGTCCTCTAATTGCTGTTGCAAGTTTTTACGTGGCTTGTATAGGTTTCTAGCAAGAACGTTTCTTACCTACGTAAGACCACAACGTGATATGCCAATTTCTATTTACCCTTCATAAGGACCTTTTCATCGAATCCGTTCCGACTAAAGTGGGAGAGACAGACACCCGCTAGCCACCTTATGCAACTAGTGCATGTCAGCGGTGGAACCTGTCTCACGTAAGCGTATGTGTAAGGTCGGTCCGGGCCGCTTCATCCCACAATGCCGCCGAAACAAGATAAGACTAGTAGCGGCAAGAAGAATTGGCAAACATCTACGCCCACAACTACTTTGTGTTCTACTCGTGCATAGAAACTACGCATAGACCTAGCTCTGATACCACTGTAGGGGAACGTAGGAGAAATTCAAAAATTTCTATGCATCACCAAGATCAATCTATGGAGTTTACTTGAAATGAAGGGAAGGGAGTGCATCTACATACCCTTGTAGATCGCGAGCGGAAGCGTTCAAGACAACGGGGTTGATGGAGTCGTACTCGTCGTGATCCAAATCACGGATGATCCTAGCGCCGAACGGACGGCACCTCCGCGTTCAACACACGTACGGAGCAGCGACGTCTCCTCCTTCTTGATCCAGCAAGGGGGGAGGAGAGGTTGATGGAGATCCAGCAGCACGACGGCGTGGTGGTGGAAGTAGCGGGATCCCGGCAGGGCTTCACCAAGCGCAAGCGGGGAGGAAGAGGTGTCACGGGAGGGAGAGGGAGGCGCCAGGGCTTGGATGTTGCTGCCCTTCCTTCCCCCCCCACTATATATAGGGCCAAGGGAGAGGGGGGGCGCAGCCTTGCCCGTTCCTCCAAGGAAGGGTGCGGCCAGGGAGGAGTCCTTCCCCCCCCAAGGCACCTCGGAGGTGCCTTCCCCCTTTAGGACTCTCTGTTTATCTTATCTCTTGGCGCATGGGCCTCTTGGGGCTGGTTCCCTTGGCCCATATAGGCCAAGGCGCACCCCCCACAGCCCATGTGGCCCCCGCGGGGCTGGTGGATGCCTTGGTGGACCCCCGGACCCCTTTCGGCAATCCCGGTACAATACCGATAAAGTGCGAAACTTTTCCGGCGACCAAAATAAGACTTCCCATATATAAATCTTTACCTTCGGACCATTCCGGAACTCCTCGTGACGTCCGGGATCTCATCCGGGACTCCGAACAACTTTCGGGTTACCGCATACTAATATCTCTACAACCCTAGCGTCACCGAACCTTAAGTGTGTAGACCCTACGGGTTCGGGAGACACGCAGACATGACCGAGACGACTCTCCGGTCAATAACCAACAGCGGGATCTGGATACCCATGTTGGCTCCCACATGCTCCTCGATGATCTCATCGGATGAACCACGATATCGAGGATTCAATCAATCCCGTATACAATTCCCTTTGTCTATCGGTATGTTACTTGCCCGAGATTCGATCGTCGGTATCCTGATACCTTGTTCAATCTCGTTACCGGCAAGTCTCTTTACTCGTTCCGTAACTCACATCATCCCATGACCAAACACTTGGTCACATTGAGCTCATTATGATGATGCATTACCAAGTGGCCCAGAGATACCTCTCCGTCATACGGAGTGACAAATCCCAGTCTCGATTCGTGCCAACCCAACAGACACTTTCGAAGATACCCGTAGTGCACCTTTATAGCCACCCAGTTACGTTGTGACGTTTGGCACACCCAAAGCACTCCTATGGTATCTGGGAGTTGCACAATCTCATGGTCTAAGGAAATGATACTTGACATTTGGAAAAGTTCTAGCAAACGAACTACACGATCTTGTGCTATGCTTAGGATTGGGTCTTGTCCATCACATCATTCTCCTAATGATGTGATCCCGTTATCAATGACATCCAATGTCCATAGTCAGGAAACCATGACTATCTGTTGATCAACGAGCTAGTCAACTAGAGGCTCACTAGGGACATGTTGTGGTCTATGTATTCACACATGTATTAAGATTTCCGGATAACACAATTATAGCATGAACAATAGACAATTATCATGAACAAGGAAATATAATAATAACCATTTTATTATTGCCTCTAGGGCATATTTCCAACATTGTTATGTTCTCCGTTTAATGTTCCCTTGCACTAACAATGCAGCTGAATATGAGGCTTTACTCCATGGTCTTCGGATGGCTAAGGAGATGAACCTAAGCCGAGTTAAGTGCTTCGATGACTCGGATCTGGTGGCTCAACAAGTGTCTGGCACTTGGGATTCCAAGGACCCACTAATGGCAGCATATCGTCGTGAGGTGGATATTGTTGCAGGTCACTTTAAAGGTTATCAGGTGGATCATGTGGACCGGCGGAAGAATGAAGCGGTGAACGCTTTAAGCCGCCTGGGTTCCTAACGTAAACCGGTTCCACCTAGTGTTTTCCTGGATGTTTTGCATAATCTGTCCGTCAAGCTCCCTAGTGAAGAGGATTTGGCTATTCCTGATCCGGAGGCTCAGTTGGTGGCGGCTCTTCATGTTATCCCGGATTGGATGGTTCCATATCTGGCGTATATGAACCGGGGCGAGTTACCAAAGGATGAAACTTGGGCCAGGCAGATAATCCAGCGGTCTAAGTCCATGACTATTATCAATGGAGAGTTACATCATTGCAGTGTGACAGGGGCGTTTCAACGATGTGTGTCTCCTGAGGAAGGCCGTGAAATTTTGCGTGAGATCCACGAAGGAGATTGTGGTCACCACGCCGGTTCAAAATCTTTGGTGGCCAAGGCGTTTCGTTACGGTTTCTATTGGTTGACAGCTCATGCTGATGCCGAGGACTTGGTCAAAAGATGTGATGGATGTCAGAAATTCTCAAGGGGCGCTCATGTACCGGCTCAAGAATTGAGGATGATTCCAATCACCTGGCCGTTTGCAACTTGGGGGCTGGATATGGTTGGGCATTTCAAGAGGTCCAAGGACAAGAAGACCCACCTTTTGGTGGCGGTTGATAAGTTCATGAAGTGGGTGGAGGCAGAGCCAGTTAGTAAGTGTGATGCAGCCACGGCGGTTCAATTCATCAAAAAGGTGATCTTCCGGTTCGGCTTTCCACATAGTATTCTAACAGACAATGGTACCAATCTGTCAAAAGTTGCCATGAAGGAGTTCTGTCAACGTGAGCACATCCGGCTTGACGTGTCTTCAGTGGCTCACCCACAGTCTAATGGTCAAGCGCAGAGGGCCAATCAAGAGATCTTGAGAGGCATCAAACCCCGGCTTATGGTTCCTTTGCAACGGACGTCGGGTTGTTGGGTTGAGGAGTTACCTTCTGTGTTGTGGAGCATCAATTCCACACCCGACAAATCCACAGGATACACACCATTCTTCATGGTTTATGGAGCGGAAGCAGTTCTTCCTAGTGACATCCGTCATGACTCGCCTCGTGTAGCGGCATATGTTGAAGCTGACAACGAGAAGGCACGGTAGGAAGCTCTTGACCTGTTAGATGAGGAACATGACATGGCGTCAGCCTGTTCGGCGATTTATCAGCAAAATCTGCGTCGTTATCACAGCCGCCGGATTAGAACCAGAACCTTTCAAGAAGGTGATTTGGTGCTTCGGCTCATCCAAGATCAGACGGATATGCATAAGCTATCCCCCCCTTGGGAAGGACCCTTTGTGGTCAGCAAGAATCTGCACAACGGGTCATACTACCTAATCGATGTTCGAGAGCGCAAAGACTCACGTAAATCGGAGGAGGAGACCAACCGGTCATGGAATATTGCTCATCTTCGGCCCTACTATACTTGAGCTATAGGCTCTCCTTATGTACATATTATGACATTGTATATATTATGATCAGTATAATAAACCGGGACCTCAGCTAAAGCGGGGTATCTGTTGTTTTTCTTACATCATGTGTGGTTACATGGAGCTTACAAAGAGGCGTCTGGTTTACCCCTTGATTTAGCTTCTCAAAGCTTTATATTACATCACTTGGGGGCTTGGTCGTATCCGAACCATAGCTACACCTCTTGATCGGCGCAATGCCACAACATCACTTGGGGGCTTGGTTGTATCCAAACCATAGCTACACCTCTTGATCGGCGCAATGCCACAGCATCACTTGGGGGCTTGGTCGTATCCGAACCATAACTATACCTCTTGATCGGCGCAATGCCACAGCATCACTTGGGGCCTTGGTCGTATCCGAACCACAGTCACACCTCTTGATCGGCTCAAAGCCACATCAATCCGGGGCCAAAGAGAGTGTTGTAAAACAACAGCTCAAACATAGGCACCCACTGAGCACAGCTCACAATGTTGCTTGGGGATTCTTTGCTGTCGAAATGAACTAAGAATCTACACTTGTAACAGGCTATCAAGCCATGGCTCGGAAGCCTAGTGTATACACCTAAAAACCTGGGTTAACCTGCCTATTTAAGTAAGTCACTCCGCCCAGGTAAACCTGGTATGACCCTTCGAACTTTGACAAGTTACTCTAAAATGAAGACCCTGAACTTGTCAAGTTAAAACGATGATTGGTTAAGGATTGAGGACCACCTTAAAAGTCTTTGCAAAAATGGTTTAACTCAGTGGCCTGGCAGCCCATGAAAAGCCTCGAATTTGGGGCCTGGTAGCCCGTGAAAAGCCTCGACTACAACGGTTTTTATTTGCCTTTTGCTAAGTTTTCCTTGTTTTCATAAGATTTGTGATGTTTTCTAACCGGTGTTTATCAACCCGGTTAGGCTGTCAACTACAAGTTGTCAGTACACGATCAAATTATAATCCGAAGACTATCAGCCCGGTCTGGTTTTGACTCAAAGTCACTAGTATGGATTAAACCGGTGTTTACCACATCACGGAACGTTTTTCTGATAAACCGACATCATATAAGAGGAGTTACTTCTACTCCGGATTAGGGTTATTACCCTCATTACAAAGTTGGTCAGCCAACACTATGCCTAAAGGTCACAGGTATCATATATTTCCATATTTGGTTATCTTTTACAACCTTGGTTATAAACCTTGGTCGTATATATATTTGGGTATCATGACCCGCCCGGTGGTAAACCGCCAGGGCGCTTTAAGCTTCTTATCTGTAGGAACAACTTGAATAAATAGCTATGGATTATGAACATCATATCTTAAGCATGGCGGATTAGCACGCATCAGTTGCAGATAAATATGCACGAAGGCATAACAGACCAAGTGTTTTAACTAGCCTATTACAAGGCGTTTCAGCGCCCAAAGGGATAATTGTTTCTCAATAAGCATTGCAGCATGTGGAAGACTAAACCGGCCCCCGGATTATGATTGCTTATCAGCTTGACTTGACGGCTGCGGATCATCTTGCACCGGTTCATCTTCTTCGTCTCTACCCAGCGGCTGGAAGTCAACAGTTGTCCAGTCGATCCCAGTTAAAGCTTGGAACACAGCTTCGTCGCTTATAAGGGTTGACGGTTCAATATCAGGGGCATAAGTGTGCTTACGGATTGGAGGGATCAGATTTTGCGCTTCAGGAGTCAGTGCAGCAACCCGTTTGTTATTGGTGTCATAGCTCGCCTAGTAAAAAGAAAGATCAGCTTCTTCAGCCAGTTGACAAGCCAGTGGACGTACTTCCTGGTTTATGGCGCGGAGATCCTCCTGATCAAATTCTGATCCATCTTCTTTTAAGCTGGGATAGCCTTTAGCCACTTCTACCGGATCAAAGTCAGGTACCCATGCTTTTGCCCGGGTTAGTGCGGTCAAAGCACCTGCCCTTGCAGCAGATCTCTTTAGCTCTTCTACCGGGGCAGGCAGCATCGACAACCTTGATAAGGTTTCCTTAATTAAAGTGGGGGGAGGCTTGTTGTGTGAAGTGGCAGAGATGATCCGTTGTGCACCGGTATATAACTGCTCTATCAGCGTGTAGGCGGCCTTCAGTTTCTTCTGTACATCAGAGCCCAGATGGCTAATGCGAGTTCCTGCACCATTGTACACATCAGTAAACCAACAACACATGGGAGAGATGTGTTGAAAGTATTAAGGGAAAGATATTTTACCGAACACAGCAGCAGTCATGGCATGAATCTGCAGCTTTACACCGGTCAGTTCATCAACCAACGGTTTAAGAGCGGCTTCTGCTTTTTCAGCCCTTTTTACCAAAGCGGATTTTTCAGTCTCCCAATCCGCCCGCTCTTTGTTGAAGCCCTCTTTCAGTTTCTCCATAGCGCCTAGAGCGCTGGTCAATTCTTCCTTCGCTTTGGAGGTTTCAGCTTGCTGGGTTTTGAGGTTCTCTTGCAGATCAGCGATTTGGCTTCCTTCTTGCTCAGTTCAGCCTATAAAGAGATAGATATATAATGAGTTGACAGTACATATTTGAAGTACCAAGCACATAACAAGTTATGCCCTTGGTACTTGGGGGCTAATGCATATTTGCTCTTTATCAGAAATTTTTACAAGTCCCAAGCACAATACAAGTATTAAGCTTGGCACTTGGGGGCTAATGTGTATTTGCTCATAAAATGCTGATATGGGAACTCTTCTACAGTCCCGGTTCATCTTTATAAAGTTAAACCGGCCCTTGGGGGCTATACCGGTGAAAGAGAAGTATGGCAAATTTTAAAGAACCGGTTCATCTTAGAAAGGTAATCCGGTCCCTGGAGGCTAAATATGCAAAGTTAAGTTATGACAAAAGTCCCGGTTTAGATTGGTACCATAAACCGTCACTTGGGGGCTACAAGGAGTTGATAAACTGCAATTGGACAAAAGAGAAAAATAGTAGTTACCTCATATTGCTCCTTCATCAAGTTTACCAAACTAGCTTCATAGTCACGGCTAGTATACAGACGGTTCAAGAAGCCAGAGTGAATGTCTTGAGCATTGAGATGGGCGTATCTTGATAAATCGGCATTCCATTTGCCTTTGCCGATAGCAGAGAGCTCGTCCTTGGCAGTATGCTTTGACAAAGCGACAGGATTGTCAGGAGTTGTGTGGCCAGTGCCAGTAATCATAATGTCATCATCTTTGTCATCAGCAGCCTTTACTGGAGTTAGCGGTTTTGTTGGGGAATGTAGTAATTTCAAAAAAATTCCTACGCACATGCAAGATCATGGTGATGTATAGCAACGAGAGGGGAGAGTGTTGTCCACGTACCCTCGTAGACCGAAAGCGGAAGCGTTAACACAACGCGGTTGATGTAGTCGTACGTCTTCACGATCCGACCGATCAAGTACCGAACGCACGGCACCTCCGAGTTCAGCACACGTTCAGCTCGATGACGTCCCTCGAACTCCGATCCAGCCGAGTGTTGAGGGAGAGTTTTGTCAGCACGATGGCATGGTGACGATGATGATGTTCTACCGACGCAGGGCTTCGCCTAAGCACCGCTACGATATTATCGAGGTGTAATATGGTGGAGGGGGGCACCGCACACGGCTAAAAGATCGTTGATCAATTGTGTGTCTAGAGGTGCCCCCTGCCCCCGTATATAAAGGAGCAAGGGGGAGGCCGCCGGCCAAGGGAGGAGAGACGCGCCAGGAGGAGTCCTACTCCTACCGGGAGTAGGACTCCCCCCCTTTCCATGTTGGACTAGGAGAGGAAGGGGGAAAAGATGGAGGGGAGGAAGGAAGGGGGGCGCCGCCCCCCTCTCCTTGTCCTATTCGGACTGGGGGGGAGGGGCGCGCGGCCCTGCCCTGGCCTCCTCTCCTCTCTTCCACCTAGGCCCAATAAGGCCCATTAAGTTACCGGGGGGTTCCGGTAAACTCCCGGTACTCCCGAAAAATCCTGATTTCACCCGGAACACTTCCGATGTCCAAACATAGGCTTCCAATATATCAATCTTTATGTCTCGACCATTTCGAGACTCCTCGTCATGTCCGTGATCACATCCGGGACTCCGAACAACCTTCGGTACATCAAAACATATAAACTCATAATATAACTGTCATCGTAACGTTAAGCGTGCGGACCCTACGGGTTCGAGAACTATGTAGACATGACCGAGACACCTCTCCGGTCAATAACCAATAGCGGAACCTGGATGCTCATATTGGTTCCTACATATTCTACGAAGATCTTTATCGGTCAGACGGCATAACAACATACGTTGTTCCCTTTGTCATCGGTATGTTACTTGCACGAGATTCGATCGTCGGTATCTCGATACCTAGTTCAATCTCGTTACTGGCAAGTCTCTTTACCGTTTCGTAATACATCATCCCGCAACTAACTCATTAGTTACAATGCTTGCAAGGCTTATAGTGATGTGTATTACTGAGTGGGCCTAGAGATACCTCTCCGACAATCGGAGTGACAAATCCTAATCTCGAAATACGCCAACCCAACAAGTACCTTTGGAGACACCTGTAGAGCACCTTTATAATCACCCAGTTATGTTGTGACGTTTGGTAGCACACAAAGTGTTCCTCCGGTAAACGGGAGTTGCATAATCTCATAGTCATAGGAACATGTATAAGTCATGAAGAAAGCAATAGCAACATACTAAACGATCGAGTGCTAAGCTAACGGAATGGGTCAAGTCAATCACATCATTCTCCTAATGATGTGATCCCGTTAATCAAATGGAAACTCATGTCTATGGCTAGGAAACATAACCATCTTTGATCAACGAGCTAGTCAAGTAGAGGCATACTAGTGACACTCTGTTTGTCTATGTATTCACACATGTATTATGTTTCCGGTTAATACAATTCTAGCATGAATAATAAACATTTATCATGATATAAGGAAATAAATAATAACTTTATTATTGCCTCTAGGGCATATTTCCTTCAGTCTCCCACTTGCACTAGAGTCAATAATCTAGATTACACAGTATTGATTCTTACACCCATGGAGTCTTGGTGCTGATCATGTTTTGCTCGTGGAAGAGGCTTAGTCAACGGGTCTGCAACATTCAGATCCGTGTGTATCTTGCAAATTTCTATGTCTCCCACCTGGACTAAATCCCGGATGGAATTGAAGCGTCTTTTGATGTGCTTGGTTCTCTTGTGAAATCTGGATTCCTTTGCTAAGGCAACTGCACCAGTATTGTCACAAAAGATTTTCATTGGTCCCGATGCACTAGGTATGACACCTAGATCGGATATGAACTCCTTCATCCAGACTCCTTCATTTGCTGCTTCCGAAGCAGCTATGTACTCCACTTCACACGTAGATCCCGCCACGACACTTTTCTTAGAACTGCACCAACTGACAGCTCCACCGTTTAATGTAAACACGTATCCGGTTTGCGATTTAGAATCGTCCGGATCAGTGTCAAAGCTTGCATCAACGTAACCATTTACGATGAGCTCTTTGTCACCTCCATAAACGAGAAACATATCCTTAGTCCTTTTCAGGTATTTCAGGATGTTCTTGACCGCTGTCCAGTGATCCACTCCTGGATTACTTTGGTACCTCCCTGCTAAACTTATAGCAAGGCACACATCAGGTCTGGTACACAACATTGCATACATGATAGAGCCTATGGCTAAAGCATAGGGAACATCTTTCATCTTCTTTCTATCTTCTGCAGTGGTCAGGCATTGAGTCTTACTCAATCTCACACCTTGTAATACAGGCAAGAACCCTTTCTTTGCTTGATCCATTTTGAACTTCTTCACAACTTTGTCAAGGTATGTGCTTTGTGAAAGTCCAATTAAGCGTCTTGATCTATCTCTATAGATCTAGATGCCTAATATATATGCAGCTTCACCGAGGTCTTTCATTGAAAAACTCTTATTCAAGTATCCCTTTATGCTACCCAGAAATTCTATATCATTTCCAATTAGCAATATGTCATCCACATATAATATCAGAAATGCTACTGAGCTCCCACTCACTTTCTTGTAAATACAGGCTTCTCCAAAAGTCTGTATAAAACCAAATGCTTTGATCACACTATCAAAGCGTTTATTCCAACTCCGAGAGGCTTGTACCAGCCCATAAATGGATCGCTGGAGCTTGCACACTTTGTTAGCTCCCTTTGGATCGACAAAACCTTCCGGTTGCATCATATACAACTCTTCTTCCAGAAATCCATTCAGGAATGCAGTTTTGACATCCATTTGCCAAATTTCATAATCATAAAATGCAGCAATTGCTAACATGATTCGGACAGACTTAAGCATCGCTACGGGTGAGAAGGTCTCGTCGTAGTCAATCCCTTGAACTTGTCGAAAACCTTTCGCAACAATTCGAGCTTTATAGACAGTAACATTACCGTCAACGTCAGTCTTCTTCTTGAAGATCCATTTATTTTCAATGGCTTGTCGATCATCGGGCAAGTCAACCAAAGTCCATACTTTGTTCTCATACATGGATCCCATCTCGGATTTCATGGCCTCAAGCCATTTTGCGGAATCTGGGCTCACCATCGCTTCTTCATAGTTCGTAGGTTCGTCATGGTCTAATAACATAACCTCCAGAACAGGATTACCGTACCACTCTGGTGCGGATCTTAATCTGGTTGACCTATGAGGTTCAGTAATAACTTGATCTGAAGTTTTATGATCATTATCATTAACTTCCTCACTAATTGGTGTAGGTTTCGCAGAAACTGGTTTCTGTGATGATCTACTTTCCAATAAGGGAGCAAGTACAGTTACCTCATCAAGTTCTACTTTCCTCCCACTCACTTCTTTTGAGAGAAACTCCTTCTCTAGAAAGGATCCATTCTTAGCAACGAATGTCTTGCCTTCGGATCTGTGATAGAAGGTGTACCCAACAGTCTCCTTTGGGTATCCTATGAAGACACATTTCTCCGATTTAGGTTCGAGCTTATCAGGTTGAAGTTTCTTCACATAAGCATCGCAACCCCAAATTTAAGAAACGACAACTTTGGTTTCTTGCCAAACCATAGTTCATAAGGCGTCGTCTCAACGGATTTCGATGGTGCCCTATTTAGAGTGAATGCAGCCGTCTCTAAAGCATAACCCCAAAACGATAGCGGTAAATCAGTAAGAGACATCATAGATCGCACCATATCTAGTAAAGTACGATTACGACGTTCGGACACACCATTACACTGTGGCGTTCCGGGTGGCGTGAGTTGCGAAACTATTCTGCATTGTTTCAAATGTAGGCCAAACTCGTAACTCAAATATTCTCCTCCACGATCTGATCGTAGAAACTTTATTTTCTTGTTACGATGATTTTCAACTTCGCTCTGAAATTCTTTGAACTTTTCAAATGTTTCAGACTTATGTTTCATTAAGTAGATATACCCATATCTGCTTAAATCATCTGTGAAGGTGAGAAAATAACGATATCCGCCACGAGCCTCAATATTCATCGGACCACATACATCTGTATGTATGATTTCCAACAAATCAGTTGCTCTCTCCATAGTTCCGGAGAACGGTGTTTTAGTCATCTTGCCCATGAGACACCGTTCGCAAGTACCAAGTGATTCATAATCAAGTGATTCCAAAAGTCCATCATTATGGAGTTTCTTCATGCTCTTTACACCGATATGACCTAAACGGCAATGCCACAAATAAGTTGCACTATCATTATCAACTCTGCATCTTTTGGCTTCGACATTATGAATATGTGTGTCACTACTACCGAGATTCATTAAAAATAGACCACTCTTCAAGGGTGCATGACCATAAAAGATATTACTCATATAAATAGAACAACCATTATTCTCCGATTTAAATGAATAAACGTCTCGCATTAAACAAGATCCAGATATAATGTTCATGCTCAACGCTGGCACCAAATAACAATTATTTAGGTCTAATACTAATCCCGAAGGTAGATGTAGAGGTAGCGTGCCGACGGCGATCACATCGACTTTGGAACCGTTTCCCACGCGCATCTTCACCTTGTCCTTGGCCAGTGTTCGCTTAATCCGTAGTCCCTGTTTCGAGTTACAAATATTAGCAACAGAACCAGTATCAAATACCCAGGTGCTACTGCAAGCTCTGGTAAGGTACACATCAATAACATGTATATCACATATACCTTTGTTCACCTTGCCATCCTTCTTATCCGCCAAATACTTGGGGCAGTTCCGCTTCCAGTGACCAGTCTGCTTGCAGTAAAAGCACTCAGTTTCAGGCTTAGGTCCAGATTTGGGTTTCTTCTCCTGAACAGCAACTTGCTTGCTGTTCTCCTTGAAGTTCCCCTTCTTCTTCCCTTTGCCCTTTTTCTTGAAACTAGTGGTCTTACTGACCATCAACACTTGATGCTCCTTTTTGATTTCTACCTCCGTTGCCTTGAGCATTGCAAAGAGCTCGGGAATTGTCTTATTCATCCCTTGCATGTTATAGTTCATCACGAAGCTCTTGTAGCTTGGTGGCAGTGATTGAAGAATTCTGTCAATGACGCTATCATCCGGAAGATTAACTCCCAGTTGAATCAAGTGATTATTATACCCAGACATTTTGAGTATATGCTCACTGACATAACTATTCTCTTCCATCTTGCAGCTGTAGAACTTATTGGAGACTTCATATCTCTCAATCCGGGCATTTGCTTGAAATATTAACTTCAACTCCTGGAACATCTCATATGCTCCATGACGTTCAAAACGTCGTTGAAGACCCGCTTCTAAGCCGTAAAGCATGGCACACTGAACTATCGAGTAGTCATCAGCTTTGCTCTGCCAGACGTTCATAACTTCTGGTGTTGCTCTTGCAGGTGGCCTGGCACCCAGCGGTGCTTCCAGGACGTAATTCTTCTGTGCAGCAATGAGGATAATCCTCAAGTTACGGACCCAGTCCGTGTAATTGCTACCATCATCTTTCAACTTTGTTTTCTCAAGGAACGCATTAAAATTCAACGGATAAACGGCACGGGCCATCTATCTACAATTAACATAGACAAGCAAGATACTATCAGGTACTAAGTTCATGATAAATTTAAGTTCTATTAATCATATTACTTAAGAACTCCCACTTAGATAGACATCCCTCTAAGCATCTAAGTGATTATGTGATCCAAATCAACTAAACCATAACCGATCATCACGTGAAATGCAGTAGTTTTCAATGGTGAACATCACTATGTTGATCATATCTACTATATGATTCACGCTCGACCTTTCGGTCTCAGTGTTTCGAGGCCATATCTGCATATGCTAGGCTCGTCAAGTTTAACCTGAGTATTCTGCGTGTGCAAAACTGGCTTGCACCCGTTGTAGATGGACATAGAGCTTATCACACCCGATCATCACGTGGTGTCTGGGCACGACGAACTTTGGCAACGGTGCATACACAGGGAGAACACTTTTATCTTGAAATTTTAGTGAGAGATCATCTTATAATGCTACCGTCAATCAAAGCAAGATAAGATGCATAAAAGATAAACATCACATGCAATCAATATAAGTGATATCATATGGCCATCATCATCTTGTGCTTTGTGATCTCCATCTCCGAAGCACCGTCATGATCACCATCGTCACCGGCGCGACACCTTGATCTCCATCGTAGCATCGTTGTCGTCTCGCCAACTATTGCTTTTACGACTATCGCTACCGCTTAGTGATAAAGTAAAACAATTACATGGCGATTGCATTGCATACAATAAAGCGACAACCATATGGCTCCTGCCAGTTCCCGATAACTCGGTTACAAAACATGATCATCTCATACAATAAAATATAGCATCATGTCTTGACCATATCACATCACAACATGCCCTGCAAAAACAAGTTAGACGTCCTCTACTTTGTTGTTGCAAGTTTTACGTGGCTGCTACGGGCTTAGCAAGAACCGTTCTTACCTACGCATCAAAACCACAACGATAGTTTGTCAAGTTGGTGCTGTGTTAACCTTCGCAAGGACCGGGCGTAGCCACACTCGGTTCAACTAAAGTGAGAGAGACAGACACCCACCAGTCACCTTTAAGCAACGAGTGCTCGCAACGGTGAAACCAGTCTCGCGTAAGCGTACGCGTAATGTCGGTCCGGGCCGCTTCATCTCACAATACCGCTGAACCAAAGTATGACATGCTGGTAAGCAGTATGACTTATATCGCCCACAACTCACTTGTGTTCTACTCGTGCATAACATCAACGCATAAAACCAGGCTCTGATACCACTGTTGGGGAACGTAGTAATTTCAAAAAAATTCCTACGCACATGCAAGATCATGGTGATGTATAGCAATGAGAGGGGAGAGTGTTGTCCACGTACCCTCGTAGACCGAAAGCGCAAGTGTTAACACAACGCGGTTGATGTAGTCGTACGTCTTCACGGTCCGACCGATCAAGTACCGAACGCATAGCACCTCCGAGTCCAGCACACGTTCAGCTCGATGACGTCCCTCGAACTCCGATCCAGCCGAGTGTTGAGGGAGAGTTTTGTCAGCATGACGGCGTGGTGATGATGATGATGTTCTACCGACGCAGGGCTTCGCCTAAGCACCGCTGCGATATTATCGAGGTGTAATATGGTGGAGGGGGGCACCGCACACGGCTAAAAGATCGTTGATCAATTGTGTGTCTAGAGGTGCCCCCTGCCCCCGTATATAAAGGAGCAAGGGGGAGGCCGCCGGCCAAGGGAGGAGAGGCGCGCCAGGAGGAGTCCTACTCCTACTGGGAGTAGGACTCCCCCCCTTTCCATGTTGGACTAGGAGAGGAAGGGGGAAAAGGTGGAGGGGAGGAAGGAAGGGGGGCGCCGCCCCCCTCTCCTTGTCCTATTCGGACTGGGAGGGAGGGGCGCGCGGCCCTGCCCTGGCCTCCTCTCCTCTCTTCCACCTAGGCCCAATAAGGCCCATTAAGTTACCGGGGGGTTCCGGTAAACTCCCGGTACTCCGGAAAAATCCCGATTTCACCCGGAACACTTCCGATGTCCAAACATAGGCTTCCAATATAGCAAGGCTTATAGTGATGTGTATTACTGAGTGGGCCCAGAGATACCTCTCCGACAATCGGAGTGACAAATCCTAATCTCGAAATACGCCAACCCAACAAGTACCTTTGGAGACACCTGTAGAGCACCTTTACAATCACCCAGTTACGTTGTGACGTTTGGCAGCACACAAAGTGTTCGTCCGGTAAACGGGAGTTGCATAATCTCATAGTCATAGGAACATGTATAAGTCATGAAGAAAGCAATAGCAACATACTAAACGATCGAGTGCTAAGCTAACGGAATGGGTCAAGTCAATCACATCATTCTCCTAATGATGTGATCCTGTTAATCAAATGACAACTCATGTCTATGGCTAGGAAACATAACCATCTTTGATCAACGAGCTAGTCAAGTAGAGGCATACTAGTGACACTCTGTTTGTCTATGTATTCACACATGTATTATGTTTCCGGTTAATACAATTCTAGCATGAATAATAAACTTTTGTCATGATATAAGGAAATAAATAATAATTTTATTGTTGCCTCTAGGGCATATTTGCTTCAGGGTTGTCAGTATGCTTAACTGGACTGACCGGTTTGTCATCAGTTCGGACAGGGCTGGTTGGCTGGTCTGCATGGCTTGTAGTGTCAACTTGCACTTGTTCGGCAAGGAAGTCATGGTCTTGAGGTGGCGGATCATTAAGCATGGCGTCAGCATCGTTTTCTTCCGGATCTGGAGTTTTTTCCGGTTTAATAGCTACATTATCATCAGCCGGTTTGCTTAACCGAGCCTTCTTGCTGGGTCTCGGCTTGGCGCTGAGAAAAGATAGACATGAGGATCAGTACAGTATGTAAAGATAACACATCAAGAATAAAGACACGCGCATAGCTCACCCAGGAACTGTTTTGAGGGGTGGAAGTTGTGTGGCCGATGACTCGCCAAAAGATGAGTGAGAAGTACCCTGATAATTTGAATCAGACGGGTTAAGAGGCTGGCGGAAACAACCCGCTTTGGGGCATGAAGTGTCAAGGTTATAAGAGACCTCTGATCGGCGTTTCCGAACCAGAGTATTCGGTAAACCGGCGGAGGTAACTACCTGGCCGCTGTGCCGGGTTGTGCGGCGAGCCTCGTGCTGCTGCGTCTTCAAAAGAAAATTTGGATCCAAGTAAGCAAGGGGGTGAGAAAATTTTACTTTCCGGTTTGCTTGACGGATTTTTGATGTTGGCAGAGGATCTGAATCAGAGGAAAGAATGGTTACCTTTACGTCATCAGCATGACTGCCTTCAGCGTCGTCCTGATAATAATCATTGTCAATAAGATGTACGAAAAATGAACCAAGAGAGTCAAGTTCTACCTCTGATTCTGGATTACCCACATCGTCATCAGCTGGTAGCTCGGAGGATGCAGTGGTCCTTTTCTTGGCAGGTTTTTTGATAACCTTGGTATTTGGACGAACTGGCTTGACCGGTTTATCTTGCGGCTTGACCGGTTTGTCTTGTGGTGGTTTCTTGTTCCAGAATGGATCATCACTCTGTCTGAAAATAATCACACTTTCAGAGAATATTTTGACAAAAGCAACTTCAGATAAAAAGATTATAGGATTCTTACAGCTGGCGGTTTGTTGAAAGCACAGAAAGGGAGTAGTCCGGTTTGGGCACAGACGGCCTCTGGTTCGTTCAGCATTTTCTTTACAGCCTCAGTGACTTCTGCATCTGTAAGCTGAATGTCAATGTGCCGCTGAGCATCCTTCAAACTCCCCGTATACTCACACATAAAACCGGAGCGCCGGCTTAAGGGCAGAATACTCCAGCTTATCCAGCAACGAGCAAGATCAACTCCTGTCAAACCGTTCGCCATGAAGGCTCTAAGATTTGATAATTGGGGAGCATAGGTGGCCCTTTCTTCTGCCGTCAACCTCTGAGGAAAAGGATGTGTGTTCCTAAGGCATTCAGGGTGGTAACCCGGCAGGGGGTTTTCATCAGGTGGAGATGTATCCATGCAATAAAACCAAGTCTGGTTCCACTCTTTGGGGTGCCTGTGGAGTTTGGGATGAGGGAAGGTGACTTCCTTCCTTTTCTGAACCGCCATTCCGCCCAGTTCCGTATTGGGTCCATCCGTGAACTCTGTGCGACGGTTTAAGTGAAAGAAATCCCTAAACAGTTGGACTGTAGGTTCCTCTTGCAGATAAGCCTCACAGAAGACTTGGAAGTGGCAGATGTTGGTCACAGAATTGGGACCGATGTCTTGAGGGCGCAGTTGAAAACTGGCCAGTACATCCCGGAAATTTTTGAACCGGGAGGGCTAAAACCTCGTCCGAGATGATCAGCAAACACGACTACCTCTCCGTCCTTGGGTGTAGGAGAATTTTCCGGGCCAGGGGCCCTCCAGTGGATGACATCTTTCTTGGCTGAAGCGCCCGTTTTAACAAGATTGTTTAATTGTTCTTCAGTTACTCGAGAGGGAGCCCAATTGCATTCAAAAACTTGCTTGGCCATGGCAATGGAAATCTGAAACATGATTAGTGTCGGTTTAAGATTTATAGTGGACAACTATACAGCGGTATAAGGATACAAGCATATTGATAAACCGGTTTGGTTATTCGTAAACCAGAGTCTGACAATGGAAACAGTGTAATGCATTGGCGGTTCAACAGGGGACTAATGGTATCTACCGGGTCATCATTTTTTCTGTGAAGTTAAACCGCCTAATCTGGCATTAAAGATATAAGTATAAAGATGTATAAGTGAAGAAAAAAACAAGTTTCACAGTTTGGCTTGGGAATTTCAGATCTGCCGTGCATTGGATAATCAAAATATACTCTGGTCTAATATCAAGTGCTCAAAAAGTTCAGTAAGTTCAGATGAGTTGGATGTCAAGCAGGTGCCTTAACAAGAAGAAAGGATTCTAAACTACAAAAGGCGCTGAAAATAGTCAGATCTAACCGGCCATTGGTGCTACCAAGGAAGAACAGCTTCAAGCTATGAAGAACATCGAACCCTAATGGCGGATCTAGGGAGAGAAGAAGAGGGGCTTACTGGTGCAGGAGGAAGCAGCGGAGGATCACCGCTTTTCTCTGATACGATCAGGTTGATGCAGCGGCCTTTGTCGAAGCAGAGACGAAGGACGACGGCGGCGGCAGAGCTCAAGGGTCGGTCGGCGCGAGGAAGACGACGACGCGAAGAGGCACGAGGGGGAAAATGGAAAGACCCCCTGGCCCTATTTATAAGGGCAGAAATATAAGCGTCAGGCACGAAAATCAAGGAGCCAAAATTTTGGATATGAGGCGGAGCTGTCGCCTCGATTGTCGTAGGCTCATTAATGAAGGTGGATTATACACAGTTTTAAATAATAGGCGACGTCACGGCGGTTTACCATGGTCCTAGAAGATGATGTCACGGCGGTTTACAAGATTATGTGAAGATGTTGAAGAAGAAAATTTCTTAAGTATTGACGGTTGACATGAACCAGTTCAAATCAATCTGGGGCCTAATGTTGGGGATATTACCACTGGGCGTAAACCGACCAGGAGAGGCCGGGTTAACCCCATAAGTAGTTCATCTGTATCTGAAGTCCATGAAGACAGACGGTGACGCTTTATGGAGGCCCAGGGCCCAAAGCCGGTTTAAGGCCTGTAGACATAAACCGGCATTGATATGTAAACTTGTGTTGTAAGATAGAAGTAGCAGAGACCGAGCCGGACACAATTATGAGCCGGCCTCGGGATTCTGTAAATCGACGGGCGTCAACCCATGTATATAAGGGGACGACCCGGCAGCGGTTCAAGGACAACAGATAACAACTCGAGACTCAGGAAAAGCGTATTCGCTCCCTGGTCATCGAAACCCCAGCAATTCCATCACAACTAGACGTAGGCTTTTACCTTCATCGTAAGGGGCCGAACTAGTATAAACTCTCTTGCGTCCCTTGTCCGCTTTAACCCCTTTAAGCTAACCCGTAGCGATGGCTCCACGACTAAGTCTTTCTCTAGGACATCTGCCGTGACAAAACCACGACACCATCCTTCTTATCCGCCAAGTATCTAGGGCAGTTCCACTTCCAGTGACCATTTCCTTTGCAGTAGAAGCACTCAGTTTCAGGCTTGGGTCTAGCTTTGGGCTTCTTCATGGGAGTGGCAACTTACTTGACATTCTTCTTGAAGTTCCCTTTCTTTCCCTTGCCCTTTTACTTGAAACTAGTGGTCTTGTCAACCATCAACATTTGATGCTTTTCTTGATTTCTACCTTCGTTGATTGCAGCATCACGAAGAGCTCGAGAATCATTTTTGTCATCCCTTGCATGTTATAGTTCATCACTAAGTTCTATTAACTTGGCGATAGTGACTAGAGAACTTTGTCAATTACTATCTTATCTGGAAGATTAACTCCCACTTGCACTACTGGAATCAGCTTCTTTGCCGTCCGCCATGGCGGACGGCAAAGGCATAGATCCCGGACGGCAAACGTCTTTGCTGTCAGCCCGCGGACGGCAAAACGTCTGTCTTAACGCGTGCCAGCAAAGGCCTTCTTTGTCGTCCGCTTCCTAGAAACTGATGGCAAAGGGTTGTGTCGTCAGCCGTCCGAGGCCAGTAGACGGCAAAGATAACGGACGACAGTGGGGTGGGGTGAGAGCCGTTAGGGGGTTAACGGCGCTCTTTGCCGTCTGCTAGCGGACGGCAAAGAGCTCAGCTAGGCATCCCTGGGAAGCTGCCACGTGTCCAGCTATGCCGTCCGCCAGCCGACGGCAAAGAGGTTTGAATGTTTGTCGTCTGCTGGCAGACGGCATATCTGGTCACTTGCCGTTTGCCAGCAGACGGCAAAATGACCAAATAGGCAGCCAGTGTTCCCAGTTTGCACAGGTGACTGCCACATGTCCTCTTTGCCGTCCGCTAGCAGACGGCAAAGAGGCAATATATCCCCTGTTTTTATTTAAATCCAAATAATTAGACATGGTTTCAAACACAGATATACATGCATACATATCCAACAGCATGTCCAACAACATATTTCATCAAATCCAACATATATATCCAACAACATAATTCGACAAAGTCCAACATATCCATATATACATAACCAGAAACAAGTTTCCAACAACATATCCATATAGACATACATATTCAAACAAGTTTTCATAAACAACAAGGAAGCACCAGAAGAATAGTACACTCCATGAATCCAAGCTTCCTCATGTAAAGCAAATCTGCAAAATGGGAAAGATGAAAGTTAGAAGAAGAAGAAGAAGAAGAAGAAGACTAGTTAGAAGAAGAAGAAGAAGAATAAGAAGAAGAAGAAGAAGAAGAATAAGAAGAAAAAGAAGAAGAAGAAGAAGAAGAAGAAGAAGATTTTTTTCTTCTCTTTCTTTTTCTCCTCTCCTCTTCTTTATCTTCTTGTTCTTCTAACTAATTAGGTAGGTAAAAATGCCATTTTATTGCTAAGCTAGGTAAAAATGCTAAGTGTAGGTCATTTTAGAGCTAAGCTAGGTAAATAGGTCATTTTGGAGCTTAGTAAGGTTATTATGTCATTTTCGAGGAAATAAGCTAAGTCTATATCATTTTGGAGGTAACAAAGATTATCATGACATTTTTTACCTAAGTATGCTAAGTATGTCATAAATGAACTGAATAAGCTAAGTATAGCTCATTTTTATCTAACTTAGGTAATTATGCCATTTAGGAGGAAAATAAGCTAAGTATCCATTTGTAAAGCAAAACACTAGAGAAAACGTACCCTCATCACAACAAATGTGAGGAAGATCGCAACTAAGGTAACAATTGATCCAACGGCATAATGATACCAAGCCTCATTATCAATGGCATATTTTCTAATCTTCTTAAACTTCGGGCGCATTGCATCCATCTTCAAGCGCATTGCATTCATCTTCATGTTGTGATCATCTACGACATCGGCAACATACAACTCCAATGTCATCTTCTCTTCTTCAATTCTTTTAATTTTTTCTCTCAAATACTCATTTTCTTTTTCAACTAAATTTAACTTCTCGACAAGAGGGTCGGTTTCAAATTCCGGTTCACATACCTCCTAGATTAAAATATCTCTATGTCAACTTGATGGCCATAATTGTCATAAATGCAAAATGCAACAAATAGTTATGAAAGAGAATTTACCACATCCGAATCATAAAGCGGGCGAGGGCCGACGGGGACGGACATCAAGACCATGGCACTATGTATAAGAAACAATCATACAAAGTAAGAAAATTATACTTACCAACTATATAAATCATACAATCATACAAATAACTATATAAATCAAGTACAACATAAAAATTTGAATACCTAATAATCACTAACGGTAATGAATGACGTGCTCATCATCATCATTAATAAATGCATCATCATGTGGAAGGCCACCTTTACGTAATCGTTCAAGCATTGACAGGTCATCTGCAGCAGTAACTTCTTCTTCTTCCGGCTCTTCTTGTTTCGGCTCAGGGGTGAAGTCAGATTCACTATCGTTGTCTACTTCAATGTTCTAGGGTGGAGTAGAGCGGTTCTTGAAACGTTTTCTGGAAAGACGTGTTTCTTGGAAGAATTCTCCTTCGTCATATGTGTCTTGGCTAATGTGAGGTTCATAATCCTCTTCATTGGGGGAGGTAGTCTAACACGTGGCGGCACTTCATAAATGACATCCCAACCACTGAGATTTGGATCACTTTGACAGGCCCACGGTAGATAGAAAACTTGGGTTGCCTGTTGAGCCGTAATATAGACATCGGGAACATCCAAATGGGTGTTTTGTTTGATTTCGACTAGCCCTATATGTTCATGAGTCCTTCTAGTCTCCCTCGGCTGGAACCAATAACATCTGAAGACTACGACGTTTGGTGGGTTTTCACCATAGAATTGAAGTTCATAAATTGCTTCAACTCTTCCATAATACTCGATACCTCCTTCGCCGATAGCAGAGACACAACAATTTTTAGACTTTCGGTCGGCCATAGATAGCTCTTTGCCATAGGTACGAAAGCGATACCCGTTGATGTCATATTTGTCAAATGAACGGACCTTATAGTCAAAACCATTAGCTACTTGTCTCAATTCGGCATCCATAATCTCTGAATTAGCCTACAAGTTTAATACGAAAGGATTGTTGCATTAGTCGCAAATTAGCCAAAGAAATGAAAGGTTCTAATGGAAATTACCGTTTTTTGAACCAAGAGATGAAACCGGGATATTTGGCTCCTTGCTTTGCCAGAAGCTCATACTCTTCGACGGAATCCTTTTGGATCACCGCTCCATACGAGAATATGGCGACGTATCGATTGCATCAAATATCCAGGAATAAGAGCAGTTCAAAGCAATTAGAAGTTGCGAAACAATGTACCGAGATCTTACTTGATGTACGGCCGCACTTCTGTTAGGTTGTTGAAGAGATACAGCGAAATGGTCCACCATTCTTCAACATCCAACGATACTGGTTTCCAACCACTGGCTGGTGCGAGATTTCCTTTGAATAGGCTGAGGTTGGATCCACCCTTTTTAGGCTCGTCAGCATTGTACCGAGGCTTTGGATTATGCAAATGACGATTTTTGGCATCGTAGTGTCCTGTCACGAAGTTTGCCGCCTCCTCAGTGATGAATGCCTCCGCCATCGATGCTTCTATTCTACGTTTATTTTTACATTTTGCTCGAAGCGTCTTCTGCATCCTCTCAATTGAGTAGCACCAACGATTTTGCACGGGCCCCCCCAATCGTGCCTTGGTCGGGAGATGTAAAATCAAGTGTTGCATTGGATTAAAGAAGCTTGGCGGAAAGATCATCTCTAACTTGCAGATCAACTCCGGCGCCAACTATTCCATTTCTTCTAGGAGGCCAGGCGATAGTTCTTTCGCACAAATAACACGGAAGAAATAGCTCAGCTCCGCCAGTACTAGCCATTCATCCTCAGGGATGAAGCCACGCAACATCACCGGCATTATCCGCTCAATCCATATGTGCCAATCATGACTTTTTAGACCAAATATTTTCAATTTTTGAAGACTCGCTCCCCTCTTTAGATTTGCTGCATACCCATCGGGGAACATCAACTGCATTTTCACCCACAAAATAATTCCCTTCATAGCTGGCCTTCCAAGATTGAACCATGCCTTTCGCTTCGTCCAGTTCCCCTTTTCTTTCGGTTCTTTCATGTTTTGTAACGGTCTATCACATAGCTCCTCTTGATCGACTCTAGCCTTAGTATTATCCTTTGATTTCCCCTCTATGCCGAACAATGTACCAAAAATGGCTTCGGCGATACTCTTTTTAGTGTGCATCACGTCGATGTTGTGTGGGCAAAGGAGGTCTTTGAAGTAAGGCAGATCCCAGAAGCATGTCTTGTGAGTCCAAGCGTGTTCCTTATTATACCCCTTGAAATACCCTGGACGCTCTGGATCTGGCTCGAGAGCGTTTAACTGATCTAGGGTATGTTGGCCTATCAACGCAGGTGGTGCAGAGCGTTTGACAACTCTACCTTTGATGAAGTTCTTCTTGTCTTTCCTGAACTTATGGCCAGGATGTAGAAACAGTCTATGCAAGTCGAAGCAACTATACTTATGCCCTGCCATCAGCCAACGAAACTCAAGAGCTCCCTTGCATGTGGGGCACGGGAACCTTCCATGCACACACCAGCCAACGAATAGCGCATACGCTGGCAAGTCATGCATTGAGTACATGTACCAGGAACGCATTATGAAGTTTTGTTTGCTAAAGGCGTCGTATGTCTTGAACCCATTATCCCAAGCTTCTTGCAATTCGTCCTTAAGCAGCTGCATGTACACATTCATATTCTTCCCCGGATAGTTGGGCCCTGGAATTATCAACGTCAGGAAAATGTTCTTTCTTTGCATAACCTGCTCGGGGGGAGATTGAGTGGAATGACAAACACGGGCCAACAGCTGTATGGGGTTGCCATCTAACCAAACACACTGAACCCATCTGTGTTGACGGCGGCTCGAGGATGCCTTGGATCTGTCATTTTTTCCTTATGTAATGCATCGAAGCGCTTCCACACTTCACCATCCGATGTGTGCACCATCATCACATTCCCATCTGCATCTAGTTCGGTTCTTTTGCCCGTTTTGTGCCATGTCATCTGTCTGGTTGTCTCTTCGATCATGAAAAGACGTTGAAGTCTTGGTACGATTGGCATATACCAAAGAACATTAACGGGTATTTTGGTCTGCGTCTTCTCACCCATACCGTTGTCTACCACAACATACCTGGAAGAATTGCAAACTGGACAATAGTTCAAGTCCTCATACTGAAGCCTAAATAAGACACATCCTTTCTCACAGGCATGTATCTTCTCATAGGGCATCTTAAGAGCACGGAGGATTTTGTCTGACTGTACAGGTTTGGAGGTAGCACATGGCCTTTGGGTAGAAATCGTCCGAATACTGTCATCATCGCGTCGTAGCATTCTCTGCCCAAGTTGAATTGAGCCTTCAAAGCCATTATTTGTGAGATGGCATCCAGCTGACAAAGCTCAGTGTGCTCGTGGAGAGGACGTTTTGAGGACTCCAACATTTCAGTGAAGGCCTTTGCAGATTCCTCCATCTCCTCGTCCAAGTCCCGAGCATCGTCAAAGTCTTGCACCATGTCTGCGGTCCCGGTACCATGCTCGTCGGTGCGACGACGAACCACCTCGGCTCTGGCACGTTGGGCAGACTCACCATGTAATGTCCAGACCGTGTAAACAGGCGTAAAACCAAACTTCTGCAGGTCTTTACTCATTTTTCAAGCTCGTCCCTCTTTTTATAGTTGTCGCAACGGGCACAGGGGCACCAGCTTAATTCCTGGCCATTTGCAAATGCGGCTCTAACAAGCCCCTTGGTTTTTGTTAACCATTCCTCGGTCCAAACTTTCTGACTAGTGTAACCGGTGTACATCCATGCACAATCACTCATATTGACTTCCTACTAGACACACAAGAAATATATACATAATTAAGCAAACTATATCCATCAATTAATGGAGTTTGTTAGTTTTATTACGTCCATGCAACCTACACGCTAATAGGTAAAGGTAGGTCCTAATCCCACCCGAGTATGTGTAGATTGGGTTCATTTTCCCATGCTCTGCTCCGGATCCGACGCAAAATTTCGGCAGCACCTCCTCGCTGTTCTCCTGATACACGTCTCGGCAATAAGCAGAGAGGATGTGTACCCGGAGAACAACAGGGAGGCACTAACAAAATTCTGCATCGGATCCGGAGCAGAGCATATTTGAAAACGAACCAAATCTACACATACTCGGGCTGTCCATGGATAACGTTGGACAATTCGAAAGAATCACGATTATAAATATGCAAATGCATGCATATTTATAGATGTAACCCTTTCGAACGGGAGACGGATAGTGGTTACGAATACTGATGATTGACACCTATAGCTAGGAAGTTTCATCGGCACAAAGACCGGAATAGAGAAAATGAAGGGGGGAGGAGGAGATGTCATTTGTGCTCACCAACGAACGCAGGGGCGGAGCTCGTCGAACACTAGACCCTCGCAGCGACGAAATAACTGCACATTTAAATCCAAAGATGAGTAACATAGCAATTTTGTTTCTTCCGTCGACCTAACTAAATATTGACAACAGGACGAGCGGGTTAGGGGGTCCTTGGCGTCGATGGAACCCTAAATAGCAAGTATCATCGGTGCGAGATACATGTGGCGCTCGGCGTTGAACACTAGATCCACATTCCACAAGTGAAGTCAGCGCCCGGCGTCCCGCAACAATAGTTCTGGTGGCCGATGACGGTCGAACACCATCGCTAATTTGTCTAGCAGCCTCTGCGATGAGGATTAAAGCCAAGTTTTGAAATTTCAAACAACCAAACCGACTTGAGTCAGTTTGGGTGTTTCAAGTTTCAACACTTGCCTTTTAATCGTCATTGCAGAGGCTGCCAGGCAAATTCACGATAGTGTTCGACTGCCATCGACACCGAGAACAGTTGCTTTGGGACGCCGGACATCGGCGTCACTTGTGGGACATGGATGTATTGTTTGACACCGACGACCACATGTATCTCGCACCGACGATACTTGCTATTTAGGGTTCCATCGACACCGAGGAACCCCCTAATTAACCCGCTCGTCCCCGGGCGCCCCCTTTTCCTACTTCTTTTTTTCATCTTCATCTTCTACTTCTTTTTTCATCTTCTTCTTATTCTACTACTTATTGTTCTTTTTTTCTTCTTCTTCTTCTTCTTCTTCTTCTTCCTCTACTTCTTTTTCCTTTTTTCATCTTTCTTGATTATTCTAAAAAACAAGAAAAAAACCTAAACAAAACTATAAACTAAATGTAACCTAAAATAAACTAAGTTAACTTAAACAAAACTATAAACTAAATGTAACCTAAAATAATCTAAGTTAACCTAAACTAAACTAAATAACCTAAACTAACCTAACCTAAACTAAACAAACATAAAATAAATTAAAAAAACAGGAAAAAAAACTCACCACGATGAGGGGCGGGGCGGCGGCGGGGTGGGGCCGGGCGGGGCGGTGCGGTCGGGCGGCGGCGGCTCGGGACGGGGGCGGGGCGGTGCGGGGCGGCCGGCAACTCAGGACGGGGGCGGCGCGGCCGGGCTGGCAGGGCGGGCGGGGCGGCGTGGCCGGGCGGCGGTGGCTCGGGACGGGTGCGGGGCGGCCGGTGCTACCTCTTGAGCACTGCGTTGGTTTTCCCTTGAAGAGGAAAGGGTGATGCAGTAAAGTAGCGTAAGTATTTCCCTCAGTTTTTGAGAACCAAGGTATCAATCCAGTAGGAGATCACGCACAAGTCCCACGCACCTACACAAACAAATAAGAACCTTGCAACCAACGCGATAAAGGGGTTGTCAATACCTTCACGGTCCCTTACGAGAGTGAGATCTGATAGATATGATAAGATAATATTTTTGGTATTTTTATGATAAAGATGCAAAGTAAAATAAACGGCAATAAAAATAGCTAAGTGTTGGAAGATTAATATGATGGAAAATAGACCCGGGGGCCATAGGTTTCACTAGTGGCTTCTCTCAAGAGCATAAGTATTACAGTGGGCAAACGAATTACTGTCGAGCAATTGATAGAATTGAGCATAGTTATGAGAATATCTAGGTATGATCATGTATATAGGCATCATGTCCGCGACAAGTAGATCGAAACGATTCTGCATCTACTACTATTACTCCACACATCGACCGCTATCCAGCATGCATCTAGAGTATTAAGTTCATAAGAATAGAGTAATGCTTTAAGTAAGATGACATGATGTAGAGGGATAAACTCATGCAATATGATATAAACCCCATTTTTTTATCCTCGATGGCAACAATAGAGGATAATGAACAATGATAATGCTATACTATATGCATATATGGCTGGTGGAAAGGCTCTATGGTTACAGTTTTGCGAAAAGCCAATTTTATCCTACTGCAAAGGAATAAATTTTATTTAACTATCATGGTGGTTGAAACATTGAGAAGGTACCTCCAACTCAATCCCAATTAAGTAACATCATTAACCCACCAAAATTAATTATAAGTATCACGGTGATGAGATTCAAATGATAATCCAGGTACTAGATACTCAAGTTGTCCATAACCGGGGACACGGCTAATCATGATCAGTTTGTACACTCTGCAGAGGTTTGCGCACTTTTCCCCACAAGACTCGATCGCCTCCGCTTGATTCTCGCACTGCATGATGTTTGAGAAACGGATGACTGAGACACAGTCTTTCAGAAACAGTCACTCTGTACTCTGGATGGACCGGTACACCTACGTTCCCCTAAATCTGCTAGTCCACCTCTTCAAGAGATCCTGTAACCTACTCAGCTATGCTACAGCCCATAATAGCTTGTGGCTGCACACGGAAGTTTCTAGCATGAACAATCTTATGATCCCTTTGAGCCTGGGTGGCGGTCCTTATACAAACAGACAACACTGGGTTCTCCAGGTGCCTCAATCCACCCAGATGTGAGTTTTAGTTGCCACCTTAAGTTGAACCATTATTAACAATCTCACATCTGTCATGAATATCTCTCAAAACCCAATCCACGTCTACGAGCATAGCATGGCATATAATAGCAACGTAGAAGTAACTCCCAAGGGTTTGATAAATAAAACAGGTAATAGGTACTACCTCAACTACTTCCCAATACCCACAGTTTAATTAGATCCTAATCATGCAATGTGTTTGAGGAAAACAGATCTAATGCAATAAAAACTGGGTATGAACGGGGTATGATCAAAGTGTTACTTGCCTTGCTGATGATCCGCAAAACCTAGCGAGTCGAAGTAACAAGCGGCACACTCCGGGTACTCTATCACAAACAAACAAGCATACAATCAGTACTCATCTAATGCACAGGTAAAACTCAAAAGAAATATCCAACCAGAAAGTTCAACTTAAGAACTCCGGTTTGCAAAAAGAATCAACTCGAAAGAAGCAACGAAAATCAAACGGCGAAAGAAAGGAACTTCGTTTGCTAATATGGATCTAGGTCAAATTTTACTGTAGCAAAAACTTGTTTGAGTAGGTTAAACGGAAAGAGAATTTCGAGATGAAACTCTAGGCGCTTGAATCACCTGATTCCGATAAACGAGCGAAAAGTTAAACAGATTCGAAAATTCGATCAGAAATCGAATCTGAGAAAATAACGAGAAAATCCGACGAAAAAGAAAAACGGACGAACGGTTAAATAACGGACGTTCGTTAACAGAGAAAAACCGACGAACGCGTTCGTTAAAACGAACGGTTCGGTGAACGCTCGCAAAATAATAAAATCGAAAAAAAACCGATCTAGGGTTTTTTTAAAACAAAAGGTTTTTTTCAGAAAACCGGTCAACACGAGACGACCGGCGGCAGTACCTCGGCGGCGAGCTCGGCGAGGGGCTCCGGCGGGCGGGGCTCGGGCACGAGGGGTGCGGGGAGGGCGACGAGGGGCGGCGGGGCGGCGGCTCCGGGCTCCGGCGGCGGCGGCGGGTGAGGGCGGGCGGCGGCGATGTCGGCGGCGGCGGCTCTCGGGGTGAGGAGAGAAGAGTGGGGGGGTATATATAAGGGGGGGTGCGGCGGCGACTTGGGGAAGGGGGCGACCGGGGCGGCGTGCGGGCGGCGGACTCCGGCGGCGGCTCGGCGTGCGGGAGGAGGAGAGGCCGCGGGCGGGCCGTCGGCTTGGGCTCGGCCCAGCCGGCGCGGGCGCGTATTTTTTTTTAAATAAGTTCCGCAGAAAATATTGCGTAGAAAACTAAATAAAAATCAGAAAAATATGAAATAAATTTTTCCCGTCTAGTTAGAAAATCTAAAATAGGGTGAACATTTTTACATTCAAAAATAAATATTTTGAAAACATGCATATTTTTAAATGCAATAAAATTGCAAATAAAATCCAAATAAATTTCAAATAATGATTTTAACATTTTTCCTCCAGTATTTCAATATTTTGGAGAAGTCATATTTTCTCCTCTCGTTTATTTAAAATGAAATATTTTTCCGGAGAGAAAAATAATTAAAATCCCAATCCTCGTTTGAAAAATTCAAATAAGAAAATTCGAGAAAATCCCCAACTCTCTCCGAGGGTCCTTGAGTTGGTTAGGATTTATCGAGGATTTGTCAAAATGCAACAAAACATGATATTAAAGATGATCTATGTATAACATTCCAAATTGAAAATTTGGGATGTTACAAACCTACCCCCCCTTAAGATGAATCTCGCCCTCGAGATTCGGGTTGGCTAGAAAACAGGTGGGAGTGGTTTTTCCGTAGATCTTCCTCTCGCTCCCAGGTGGCCTCATCTTCTGTGTGGTGACTCCACTGAACTTTGCAAAACTTGATAACCTTACTGCGGGTAAATCAGCTGGCATACTCGAGAATCTTAACTGGCTTCTCCTCATACGTCAAATCACTTTCCAACTGAATCGCTTCCAGTGGCACAGTATCTCTCAGCGGTATCTCAGCCATCTCTGCGTGGCACTTCTTCAACTGCGAAACGTGAAATACATCATGTACTTCAGACAATCCTTCGAGCAATTCCAGCTTATAGGCAACTTCTCACATACGTTCCAACACTCTGTATGGTCCGATAAAACGAGGCGCTAACTTTCCCTTAACTCCAAAGCGCTTCACTCCTCGAAGTGGCGATACTCGAAGATACACTCTATCTCCGACTTCATGAACTGTCTCCTTGCGTTTAGAATCAGCATAACTCTTCTGCCTGGATTGGGCTACCTTGAGCCTATCGCGAATCAACTTTACTTTCTGTTCAGACTCCTTAATCAAATCTGGTCCAAACAACTGACGGTCTCCAACTTCGTCCCATAACAACGGTGTTCTACACCTCCTTCCGTACAAAGCTTCGAAAGGGGCCATCTCAAACTGGTCTGATAACTGTTGTTATATGAAAACTCTGCATATGGCAAATTGTCGTCCCAACTAGATCCATAGTCTAGTGCACATGCTCTCAACATGTCCTCCAAAATCTGGTTGACTCTCTCGGTCTGTCCATCTGTCTGCGGGTGAAATGCTGTACTAAATTCCAGCCTGGTTCCCAACGTTTCATGTAGCTGCTTCCAAAACTTCGAGGTAAATTGGGTTCCTCTGTCTGATACAATGGTCCTCGGAACTCCATGCAAACATACTATCCTGGTCATGTATATCTTTGCCAACTTAGCACTGGTGTAAGTGGTCTTCACTGGAATGAAATGAGCCACTTTCGTCAAACGGTCGACTACAACCCATATTGAGTCATAGCCTGAACGAGTCCTGGGTAATCCTGTGATAAAATCCATGCCTATTTTATCCCACTTCCATTCGGGTATCGGCAACGGCTGTAGCAATCCTGCTGGCTTCTGATGCTCTGCATTCACTCTCTGACATACATCACAAACTGCTACAAACTCCGCAATATCCTTCTTCATTCCGGTCCACCAGAAAGTATTCTTCAAATCCAAATACATCTTGGTATTCCCTGGGTGAATCGAGTATGGTGAATCATGGGCTTCTTGCAAAATCAACTTCCTGATCTCCGGATCATTTGGCACATATACACGGTCCTCAAACCATAAGGTATCGTGCTCATCCTCACGAAATCCCTTGGCTTTTCCTTTGCTCATCTTCTCCTTTATCTCTTCAATCTCCTTGTCTGTCTTCTGAGCTTCTCTGATCCTTTCCATCAAGGTAGACTGAATCTCCAATGTCGCTAAATAGCCTCTTGGGACTATTTCCAAACATAGCTCACCTAGGTCCTCGGCTAACTTCTGAGGTAACTCTCCTGTCATGAGGGTGTTGACATGACTCTTGCGGCTCAACGCGTCTGCTACTACGTTAGCCTTTCCAGGGTGATAGTGCAATCTCATATCGTAGTCTTTGATGAGCTCCAACCATCTCCTCTGTCTGAGGTTTAACTCCTTCTACGTGAAAATGTACTTCAAACTCTTGTGATCCGTGTACACTTCACAATGGTTTCCAATGAGAAAATGTCTCCATGTCTTCAATGCATGCACCACGGCTGCTAATTCCAAATCATGCGTAGCATAATTCTTCTCATGGGGTTTAAGTTGTCGTGAAGCATATGACACAACTCTTCCTTCTTGCATAAGCACTGCTCCAAGTCCTCGACGAGAAGCGTCGCAATAAACTTCATAGTCCTTGCGTTGATCTGGCAGATTCAACACTGGTGATGTAACCAATCGTTTCTTCAACTCTTGGAAACTAGCTTCACATTCCTCAGTCCAATTGAATTTGGTGTCCTTCTTCAATAGCTCAGTCATGGGCTTAGCAATCCTTGAGAAATTCTCGATAAATCTCCGGTAGTATCCTGCAAGTCCAAGAAAACTCCGGATTTCTCCAACTGTCGTGGGCGATTCCCAACTTGTCACTGTGTCAACCTTGGCAGGGTCCACTGCTATTCCTTCTCCAGAAATAACATGTCCAAGGAATCTAACTTCCTTCAACCAAAACTCACATTTGCTGAACTTGGCATATAACTGATGTTCTCTGAGCTTCTCAAGTACCAATCGTAAATGCTCCTCATGCTCTTCTTCATCCTTGGAAAAGATTAAAATATCATCAATGAACACCACGACGAACTTATCCAAAAACTCCATAAACACTTTGTTCATCAGGTTCATGAAATAGGCCGGTGCGTTAGTCAGTCCAAATGACATAACGGTATACTCATACAATCCATATCTGGTGGTAAATGCTGTCTTGGGTATATCCTGCTCTCGAATCTTTAACTGATGGTATCCCGATCGCAGATCGATCTTGGAAAATACTTTAGCTCCTTGCAGGTGGTCAAACAAATCATTGATCATCGGCAGTGGGTACTTGTTTTTGATGGTCACTTCATTCAACCTCGGTAATCAACAACCATCCTTAGTGATCCATCTTTCTTCTCCACTAGAAGTACTGGTGATCCCCAAGGTGACGAACTTGGGCGAATATAGCCTTTATCCAGTAACTCCTTGATCTGCTTCTTAATTTCCTCCAAATCCTTTGCGGGCATCCTGTACGGTCTCTTAGATATTGGCCCTGTGCCTGGCAAAAGTTCAATCAAGAACTCAATGTCTCTATCTGGTGGCATGCCTGGCAACTCTTCTGGAAATACATCCGGATAATCCTTCACCACTGGTACTTCCTCCTATACAACTCCTGATAAGGAATTCACTTGAGTCCTCTTCGGCATATGCCTGGATACATACTTGATCCTTTTTCCTTCTGGGATGGTAAGCAAAATGGTCTTGCTGGCACAATCGATGTTTCCTCCATACAACGATAGCCAATCCATTCCCAAAATCACATCCAAACCTTGTGATTCCAAAACAATGAGGTCTGAGGGGAAAACATGCCTTCCAATGGCCAACGGTATCTGAAAACATCCTTGGGTGGCCATATACTCTGCTCCTGGCGAGGTTACTAACATGGGGCTTTTGAGAACTTGGGTGGACATCTTAAACTTGTTTACGAATCCCCTTGATATGTATGAATGCGATGCACCAGTATCGAAAAGAACAGTTGCAGTAAATGACTTAACCAAAAACTTACCTATTACTGCATCAGGCTGAGCTTCAATCTCCTCCACGCTCACGTGGTTCACATGTCCTTTGTTGAATGGGTTCGGCTTCTTCCCAGAGCTTCCATTGCCATTTCTATTTTGGGCTTCGGGACAATCAGTTGCATAATGTCCCGTCTTCTGGCACTTGAAACAAGTAATGTGACTTAGATCTCTCTTGGTTGGGGTAGATGGGTTGGTGCGGTTCTGTCCGTTTCCTCCTCCATTCCCATTACCATTCTTGGAGCCATTATGGTTGTGCGAACTACCTCCTCCATGGGTATGCTGAAACTGTCCTCCCGGCATCGGGGTAAATCGTGTCTTCTGCTGGGCTCTAGAATTGTACTTCCCTTGTCCATACTTCCTCTTGCGGTTTTCAATCTGCTGTTGCTTCCCTTCAATCATGAGAGCTCTATCTACCAGCTCCTGGTAGTTGTTGAAGGTTGCTACCATCCACTGCATACTCAGCTCATCATTCAATCCTTCCAGAAATTTCTCCTGCTTGGCAGCATCCGTAGCAACGTCATCTGGTGCATAACGTGCTAACTTACTGAAATCTTCCACATACTGGCCTACGGTGCGTCCTCCTTGGCATAGGTTGCAAAACTCACGCTTCTTCATAGCCATAGCTCCTGCTGAAACATGAGCTGTACGGAAAGCTTGCTGAAACTGGTCCCATGTGACAGTGTCAATAGGGTGCGTGGCTGTATAATTCTCCCACCATGATGCTGCGGGTCCATCAAGCTGATGTGCGGCAAAACACACTCTTTCCGCATCTGTGCATCCTGCAGTGGTCAACTCCCTTCCAACTTTGCGGAGCCAATCATCTGCAACAATCGGCTCGGTGCTACTGGAAAACACCGGCGGGTTTAGCCTTAAGAAACGGGCTAGGTGGTCAACAGGTGGTGGTGGCGGTGGGTTGTTGTTGTTGTTGCCTTGGTTCTGAACTAACACTTGCATCAAGGCATTCTGTTGCTGAATCAACTGGGTGATCTCTGGCGGGAAAACAAATCCGGTGTCGCGTCTCGGAGGCATCTGATAGGTTTTAGAAAAGATGAGATTTAAGAATAGAATGAGGTCTAGAGAGAAAACACTACCCATATGCTCATGAGACAAATTCAATCAATAACACTCAATCAATCCAAACAAGGCAAAACAATCGATCTATCTAGCGTTACAAAGTGCTTGAACTATACTACTAAATGGGGGAAAAACTACTACTGATATGGTAGTCTACTAAACATTCTGATCCGATGAAGACTCCATGATGTCTGCTCCAGCTTCATCAATCCATTCCTCTTCGCTTGGTTCCGAGTCGGTGTCGTCGATGATGATGTAGTTATCCGGACAGGTGCATTCGTCGACTTCTGCTTTTGGCACTGGATTTCCCACGAATGCTCCAATCTTATTCTCCAGGTCGTCAATCTTCCCGACTAGTGTGTTGATTTCCTCCAAATAATCTTCGCGTGTAGTCTTGAGTTCTTCTTGGAGTTCCTTGATCTTCGTGAATGCCTTCTTCAGTTCTTCCTTGTCCGTGCATATCTGGTTCTCCTGGCGTCGAATATGTTGGTTCTGCTCCTGGATGAAAGCTGCAATTGATCCATCCTTCTTGGTCTTGATCATCTCCCATTGCGCGTCTCGACGTCCACAAATTTGATAAATTGTATCCTTAAGCTCCTGGTGATAGACTTCTCCAATGCTCCCATGGCGATATGTGCGACCATGCTCTTCCCTAAGCTCCAAGTTGGTGCTTCGAAAACCAATCTTATGGGTTCCGTAATTGGCGCAAACGTTCTTCCTGGAATGATAACTTGAATCTTCTAGCTCTCCTCTTCAGCTAATGTAGCGTTGTAGGTTCCGGTGACGCTTGGTATTCCTATGTTCAAGTACTTGGTGACTTCCTTCAAGTGTCGTCCAAATGGCGTATCTTCAACTGGTTGCATGAACTTGCTCCTTGCATTCGCCATTCCTAAAAGAGTAGAAAGTGGAGAGGAGTCAGAAATGAGAAGAGAGAAGTTTTCTAGGGCTTAAGCTTAGTGGTCGTGTCCTATAGTCAGCGTGTGCTCTGATACCAACTTTGTAGCGACCAGACCTCAAATGGCCTGTCCTGCTGTGCACTAGTGTCATCCCTGGATCAGTAATGCTGACACGCACAGTACAAATGGAGGATTTATAACAGAGTAGCAATCACACACTTATTACATCGAAAATCTCCAAAGAGATTAAGTAATAAACATGGCTTAAGGCCATCTAATAACGATAACAGCGGAAGACTTGGAAGATAAGTGAGTCCATCAACACCAGCGGCATCACTGAGTATAAGACCACGACCTAAGGCACCTTACTCGTCGTCTGAAAAGTCTGCAACATGAAACGTTGCAGCCTGAAACGGGTCAGCACATAGAATATGCTGGCAAAGTAACACATAGAGGATAATGAACAATGATAATGCTATACTATATGCATATATGGCTGGTGGAAAGGCTCTATGGTTACAGTTTTGCGAAAAGCCAATTTTATCCTACTGCAAAGGAATAAATTTTATTTAACTATCATGGTGGTTGAAACATTGAGAAGGTACCTCCAACTCAATCCCAATTAAGTAACATCATTAACCCACCAAAATTAAATATAAGTATCACGGTGATGAGATTCAAATGATAATCCAGGTACTAGATACTCAAGTTGTCCATAACCGGGGACACGGCTAATCATGATCAGTTTGTACACTCTGCAGAGGTTTGCGCACTTTTCCCCACAAGACTCGATCGCCTCCGCTTGATTCTCGCACTGCATGATGTTTGAGAAACGGATGGCTGAGACACAGTCTTTCAGAAACAGTCACTCTGTACTCTGGATGGACCGGTACACCTACTTTCCCCTACATCTGCTAGTCCACCTCTTCAAGAGATCCTGTAACCTACTCAGCTATGCTAGAGCCCATAATAGCTTGTGGCTGCACACGGAAGTTTCTAGCATGAACAATCTTATGATCCCTTTGAGCCCGGGTGGCGGTCCTTATACAAACAGACAACACTGGGTTCTCCAGGTGCCTCAATCCACCCAGATGTGAGTTTTAGTTGCCACCTTAAGTTGAACCATTATTAACAATCTCACATCTGTCATGAATATCTCTCAAAACCCAATCCACGTCTACGAGCATAGCAAGGCATATAATAGCAACGTAGAAGTAACTCCCAAGGGTTTGATAAATAAAATAGGTAATAGGTACTACCTCAACTACATCCCAATACCCACAGTTTAATTAGATCCTAATCATGCAATGTGTTTGAGGAAAACAGATCTAATGCAATAAAAACTGGGTATGAACGGGGTATGATCAAAGTGTTACTTGCCTTGCTGATGATCCGCAAAACCTAGCGAGTCGAAGTAACAAGCGGCACACTCCGGGTACTCTATCGCAAACAAACAAGCATACAATCAGTACTCATCTAATGCACAGGTAAAACTCGAAAGAAAGATCCAACCAGAAAGTTCAACTTAAGAACTCCGGTTTGCAAAAAGAATCAACTCGAAAGAAGCAACGAAAATCAAACGGCGAAAGAAAGAAACTTCGTTTGCTAATCTGGATCTAGGTCAAATTTTACTGTAGCAAAAACTTGTTTGAGTAGGTTAAACGGAAAGAGAATTTCGAGACGAAACTCTAGGCGCTTGAATCATCTGATTCCGATAAACGAGCGAAAAGTTAAACAGATTCGAAAATTCGATCAGAAATCGAATCTGAGAAAATAACGAGAAAATCCGACGACAAAGAAAAACGGACGAATGGTTAAATAACGGACGTTCGTTAACAGAGAAAAACCGACGAACGCGTTCCTTAAAACGAACGGTTCGGTGAACGCTCGCAAAATAATAAAACCGAAAAAAAACCGATCTAGGGTTTTTTAAAACAAATGGTTTTTTTTCAGAAAACCGGTCAACACGAGACGACCGGCGGCAGTACCTCGGCGGCGCGCTCGGCGAGGGGCTCCGGCGGGCAGGGCTCGGGCGCGAGGGGTGCGGCGGGGCGCGGGGAGGGCGACGAGGGGCGGCGGGGCGGCGGCTCCGGGCTCCGGCGGCGGCGGCGGGTGAGGCAATCGGCAGCGGCGGCGGGTGAGGGCGGGCGGCGGCGATGTCGGCGGCGGCGGCGCTCGAGGTGAGGAGAGAAGAGAGGGGGGTATATATAAGGGGGGGCGGCGGCGACTTGGGGAAGGGGGCGACCGCGGCGGCGTGCGGGCGGCGGACTCCGGTGGCGGCTCGGCGTGCGGGAGGACGAGAGGCCGCGGGCGGGCCGTCGGCTTGGGCTCGGCCCAGCCGGCGCGAGCGCGTATTTTTTTTTAAATAAGTTCCGCGGAAAATATTGCGTAGAAAAATAAATAAAAATCAGAAAAATATGAAAAATATGAAATAAATTTTCCCCGTCTAGCTAGAAAATCTAGAATAGGGTGAACATTTTTAAATTCAAAAATAAATAATTTGAAAAAATGCATATTTTTAAATGCAATAAAATTGCAAATAAAATCCAAATAAATTACAAATAATGATTTTAACATTTTTCCTCCAGTATTTCAATATTTTGGAGAAGTCATATTTTCTCCTCTCGTTTATTTAAAAGGAAATATTTTTCCAGAGAGAAAAATAATTAAAATCCCAATCCTCGTTTGAAAAATTCAAATAAGAAAATTCGAGAAAATCCCCAACTCTCTCCAAGGGTCCTTGAGTTGCTTAGGATTTATCGAGGATTTGTCAAAATGCAACAAAACATGATATGCAAAAGATGATCTATGTATAACATTCCAAATTGAAAATTTGGGATGTTACACATACTAATAAAGCAATCATGTCTTCTCAAAATAACATGGCCAAAGAAAGTTATCCCTACAAAATCATATAGTATGGCTATGCTATATCTTCACCACACAAAATATTTAAATCATGCACAACCCCGATGACAAGCCAAGCAATTGTTTCATACTTTTGATGTTCTCAAACTTTTTCAATCTTCATGCAATACATGAGTGTGAGCCATGGATATAGCACTATAGGTGGAATAGAACGGTGGTTGTGGAGAAGACAAAAAGGAGAAGATAGTCTCACATCAACTAGGCGTATCAATGGGCTATGGAGATGCCCATTAATAGATATCAATGTGAGTGAGTAGGTATTGCCATGCAACGGATGCACTAGAGCTATAAGTGTATGAAAGCTCAACGAAAGAAACTAAGTGGGTGTGCATCCAACTCGCTTGCTCACGAAGACCTAGGGCATTTTGAGGAAGCCCATCATTGGAATATACAAGCCAAGTTCTATAATGAAAATTTCCCACTAGTATATGAAAGTGATATCATAGGAGACTCTCTATCATGAAGATCATGGTGCTACTTTGAAGCACAAGTGTGGTAAAAGGATACTAGCATTGTCCCTTCTCTCTTTTCTCTCATTTTTTTATTAGGGCCCTTTCTCTTCTTCTTTTTTATGGCCTCTTTTTTTCTTCTCTTTTTTTCGTCCGGAGTCTCATCCCGACTTGTGGGGGAATCATAGTCTCCATCATCCTTTCCTCACTTGGGACAATGCTCTAATAATGATGATCATCACACTTTTATTTACTTTACAACTCAAGAATTACAACTCAAAACTTTGAACAAAATATGACTATGTGAATGCCTCCGGCAGTGTACCGAGATATGCAATGAATCAAGAGTGACATGTATGAAAGAGTTATGAACAGTGGCTTTGCCACAAATACGATGTCAACTACATGATCATGCAAAGAAATATGACAATGATGGAGCGTGTCATAGTAAACGAAACGGTGGTAAGTTGCATGGCAATATATCTCGGAATGGCTATGAAAATGCCATGATAGGTAGGTATGGTGGCTGTTTGAGGAAGGTATATGGTGGGTGTATGATACCAGCGAAATCTGCGCGGTATTAGAGAGGCTAGCAATGGCGGAAGGAAGAGAGTGCGTATAATCCGTGGACTCAACATTAGTCATAAAGAACTCATATACTTGTTGCAAAAATCTACAAGTTATCAAAGCAAAGTATTACGCGCATGCTCCTAGGGGGATAGATTGGTAGGAAAAGACCATCGCTCGTCCCCGACCGCCACTCATAAGGAAGACAATCAATAAATAAATCATGCTACGCGAATCACAAACTTTAACACAAGTATTTCTCAAATTCACAACTACTCAACTAGCATGACTCTAATATCACCATCTTCATATCTCAAAACAATTATCAAGCATCAAATTTCTCATAGTATTCAACACACTCATAAGAAAAAAAATTACTAATCTTGGATGCCTATCATAATTAAAGAAAATTACCATGCTATTTTTTAGGACTCTCAAAATAATATAAGTGACGCATGAGAGAACAATAGTTTCTATAAAACAATCCACCATCGTGCTCTAAAAGATATAAGTGAAGCACTAGAGCAAAAACTATATAGATCAAAAGATATAAGTGAAGCACATAGAGTATCCTAATAAATTCTGAATCATGTGTGTCTCTCTCAAAAGGTGTGTACAGCAAGGATGATTGTGGTAAACTAAAAAGCAAAGACTCAAATCATACAAGACGCTCCAAGCAAAACACATATCATGTGGTGAATAAAAATATAGCTCCAAGTAAAGTTACCGATGGACGAAGACGAAAGAGGGGATGCCTTCCGGGGCATCCCCAAGCTTTGGCTTTTTGGTGTCCTTAGATTATCTTGGTGTGCCATGGGCATCCCCAAGCTTAGGCTCTTGCCACTCCTTGTTCCATAATCCATCAAATCTTTTACCCAAAACTTGAAAACTTCACAACACAAAACTCAACAGAAAATCTCGTGAGCTCCGTTAGCGAAAGGAAACAAAACACCACCTCAAGGTACTGTATTGAACTCATTATTTATTTATATTGGTGTTAAACCTACTGTATTCCAAATTTTCTATGGTTTATAAACTCTTTTACTAGCCACAGATTCATCAAAATAAGCAAACAACACACGAAAAATGGAATCTGTCAAAAACAGAACAGTCTGTAGTAATCTATAACTAACGCAAACTTATGGAACTCAAAAAATTCTACCAAAATAGGACGACCTAGAAAATTTGTTTATTGATCTACTGCAATTGTAATCCGTATTTTATCACGTTTTGGTGATTTTAAACAATTGTTTTCGTGAACAGAAAGTTTCTGGAATTTTCAGCAAGATCAAATAACTATCATCCAAGAAGATCCTATAGGTTTAACTTGGCACAAATACTAATTAAAACATAAAAACAAATCTAACCAGAGGCTAGATCACATATTTATTCCTAAACAGAAGCAAAAAAAACTAAAATAAAATTGGGTTGCCTCCCAACAAGCGCTATCGTTTAACGCCCCTAGCTAGGCATAAAAGCAAGGATAGATATAGGTATTGCCATCTTTGGTAGGCAATCCATAAGTAGCTCTCATAATAGATTCATAAGGTAATTTTATTTTCTTTCTAGGGAAGTGTTCCATGCCTTTCCTTAATGGAAATTGGAATCTAATCCCTTCCTTCATATCAATAATTGCACCAATCGTTCTAAGGAAAGGTCTACCAAGAATAATAGGACATGAAGGATTGCAATCTATATCAAGAACAATAAAATCTACGGGCACATAGTTCCTATTTGCAACAATAAGAACATCATTAATTCTTCCCATAGGTTTCTTAATAGTGGAATCCGCAAGGTGCAAGTTTAAAGAGCAATCATCAAATTCACGGAAACCTAACAAATCACACAAAGTTTTTGGAATCGTGGAAATACTAGCACCCAAATCACACAAAGCATAGTATTCATGATCTTTTATTTTAATTTTAATAGTAGGTTCCCACTCATCATAAAGTTTTCTAGGGATAGAAACTTCCAACTCAAGTTTTTCTTCATAAGATTGCATTAAAGCATCAACGATATGTTTGGTAAAAGCTTTATTTTGTCTATAACATGAGGAGAATTTAGCACGGATTGCAACAAGGAAATACAATCTATCAAAGATCATTTATCATAATTAAATTACTTGAAATCCAAAATAGTGGGTTCATTAATATCTAAAGTTTTGATCTCTTCAATCCCACTTTTACCAATTTTTGCATCAAGATCTAAAAACTCTGAATATTTGGGTCGCCTTCTAGGTAACGGTGACTCATCTCCAGTCCCATTATTATCAACATTCATATTGCAAAACAAAGATTTAATAGGAGACACATTAATAACTTTTATATCTTCATCTTTATTTCCATAGAAACTAGAAGAACACGCTTTCACAAAGCAATCTTTTTTAGCACGCATCCTAGCGGTTCTTTCTTTGCACTCATAAATGGAAGTTCTCATGGCTTTGAGAGACTCATTGGTATCATGCTTACGTAGAATAGATCTAAGTTTCAAAGAATCAGCATCAAGAGAAATTCTATCAACGTTCCTAGCCAATTCATCAACCTTAAGCAATTTTTCTTCAAGCAAAGCATTGAAATTCTTTTGCAAATTCATAAACTCCTTAACACTAGTCTCAAATTCAGAGGGCATCTTATTAAAATTTCCATAGGAATTGTTGTAGGAATTACCATAATTATTAGAGGAATTACTAGGGAACGGCCTAGGATTAAAGTTTCCTCTATACGCGTTGTTACCAAAATTATTCCTACCAACAAAATTCACATCCATAGATTCATTATTATTCTCAATCAAAGTAGACAAAGGCATATCATTAGGATTAGAAGAAACACTTTTAATAGCAAATAATTTCATAAGTTCATCCATCTTTCCACTCAAAACATTAATTTCTTCTATCGCGTGCACTTTTTTATTAGTAGATCTTTCGGTGTGCCATTGAGAATAATTAACCATAATATTATCTAGGAGTTTAGTAGCTTCTCCTAAGGTGATTTCCATAAAAGTGCCTCCCGTGGCCGAATCCAAAAGATTTCTAGACGCAAAATTCAATCTGGCATAAAAAATTTGTATAATCATCCAAAGATTCAAACCATGTATAGGGCAATTACGTATCATTAATTTCATCCTCTCCCAAGCTTGTGCAACATGTTCATGATCAAGTTGCTTAAAATTCATGATATCATTTCTAAGAGAGATGATCTTAGCGGGAGGAAAATACTTATAGAGACAAAAGCATGTTTGCACTCATTCCATGAATCAATACTATTTTTAGGCAAAGACGAAAACCAAACTTTAGCACGACCTCTAAGAGAAAAAGGAAATAGGTTCAATTTAACAATATCATTGTCCACATCTTTCTTCTTTTGCATATCACACAAGTCAACGAAGCTATTCAGATGGGTAGCGGCATCTTCACTAGGAAGGCCGGCGAATTGATCTTTCATGACAAGATTCAACAAAGCAGCATTAATTTCACAAGATTCAACATCGGTAAGAGGAGCAATCGGAGTGCTAAGAAAATCATTGTTGTTGGTATTGGTAAAGTCACACAATTTATTATTATCTTTAGCCATCGTGACAAGCAAGCAATCCATCACACGAGCAAACAAGAAGCAAGCGAAAAAGAGGCGAACAGAAAAGAGAGGGCGAATAAAACGGCAAGGGTGAAGTGGGGGCGAGGAAAACGAGAGGCAAATAGCAAATAATGTAATGCGAGGGATAAGAGTTTGTGATGGGTACTTGGTATGTCTTGACTTGACTTGGCGCGAATCTCCCCGGCAACGGCGCCAGAAATCCTTCTTGCTACCTCTTGAGCACTGTGTTGGTTTTCCCTTGAAGAGGAAAGGGTGATGCAGTAAAGTAGCATAAGTATTTCCCTTAGTTTTTGAGAACCAAGGTATCAATCCAGTAGGAGATCACGCACAAGTCCCACGCACCTACACAAACAAATAATAACCTCGCAACCAACGCGGTAAAGGGGTTGTCAATCCCTTCACGGTCACTTACGAGAGTGAGATCTGATAGATATGATAAGATAATATTTTGGTATTTTTATGATAAAGATGCAAAGCAAAATAGACGGCAATAAAAATAGCTAAGTGCTCGAAGATTAATATGATGGAAAATAGACCCGGGGGCCATAGGTTTCACTAGTGGCTTCTCTCAAGAGCGTAAGTATTACGGTGGGTAAACGAATTACTGTCGAGCAATTGATAGAATTGAGCATAGTTATGAGAATATCTAGGTATGATCATATATATATATAGGCATCACGTCCGCAACAAGTAGATCGAAACAATTCTGCATCTACTACTATTACTCCACACATCGACCGCTATCCAGCATGCATCTAGAGTATTAAGTTCATAAGAACAGAGTAATGCTTTAAGTAAGATGACATGATGTAGAGGGATAGACTCATGCAATATGATATAAACCCCATCTTTTTATCCTCGATGGCAACAATACAATACGTGCCTTGCTACCCCTGCTATCACTGGGAAAGGACACCGCAAGATTGAACCCAAAGCTAAGCACTTCTCCCATTGCAAGAAATATCAATCTAGTAGGCCAAACCAAACTGATAATTCGAAGAGACTTGCAAAGATAACCAATCATACATAAAAGAATTCAGAGGAGATTCAAATATTGTTCATAGATAATCTTGATCATAAACCCACAATTCATCGGATCTCGACAAACACACCGCAAAAGAAGATTACATCGAATAGATCTCCAAGAAGATCGAGGAGAACTTTGTATTAAGATCGAAAGAAAGAGAAGAAGCCATCTAGCTAATAACTATGGACCCGAAGGTCTGAGGTAAACTACTCACACATCATCGGAGAGGCTATGGTGTAGATGTAGAAGCCCTCCGTGATGAAAGCCCCCTCCGACGGAGCGCCGGAAAAGGCCCCAAGATGGGATATCACAGGTACAGAAGGTTGCGGCGGTGGAAATAGGGTTTTGGCTCCGTATCTGATGTTTCCAGGGTATATGGATATATATAGGAGGAAGAAGTGCGTCGGTGGAGCAACGTGGGGCCCACGAGGGTGGAGGGCGCGCCTGGGGGGTAGGCGCGCCCCCTGCCTCGTGCTCTCCTTGTTGATTGCTTTACGTAGACTCCAAGTCCTCTGGACCATGTTTGTTCCGAAAATCACGTTCCCGAAGGTTTCATTCCGTTTGGACTCCGTTTGATATCCTTTTCCTTCGAAACACTGAAATAGGCAAAAAAAAACAGCAATTCGGGCTGGGCCTCCGGTTAATAGGTTAGTCCTAAAAATAATATAAAAGTGTATAGTAAAGCCCATTAAACATCCAAAATAGAATATAATATAGCATGGAACAATCAAAAATTATAGATACGTTGGAGATGTATCAGCCGGCGACTCGGGACGGGGGCGGTGCGGACGGGCGGGCGGGGCGGGCGGTGCGGCGCGGCCAGCTGCGGCTGCTCGGCTGGGCGGGCGGCGCGGCGCGGCCGGGCGGCGGCGGCTCGGCTGGGCGGGCGGGGCGGGGCGGCCGGCGACGGGGGTGGCGGCGCGGGTTAGGGGCGGTGGCAGGGGTGAGGGGTGGCGGCGGCTCGGGCAGGGGAGAGAGAGAACGGACAGAGAGATGGGTGGGGGCGCGGGCGCGACACCTTTTTTACTAGTAGGTCACACCTCTTTGTCGTCTGCTAGCAGACAGCAAAGAGCGTACCTAGTGGGGTGGGGCCTGGGGAAACAGACGACCTAATCAGCCAGCAGACGGCAAAGAAAATGGCCGTTAGGTCGTCCTCGCAAACCCGCCACCCACCCTCTTTGTCGTCCGCTAGCGGACGGCAAAGATATGCTGATGGCAAAGCCTTCCGTTGCCGTCCGCTGCCTCTTTGTCGTCCGTTTTCTTCTGGCTGATGACAAAGCCTTTCTTTGCCGTCCGCTAGCTGACGGCAAAGAGTCGGCAGATGACAAATCTGTTGATTCCAGTAGTGTTGATTCAAGCAATTGTGGTACCCAGACAATCTGAGCACATGCTCACTGGTTGAGCTATTCTCCTCCATGTTGTAGGCAAAGTACTGTCAGAGGTCTCATACCTCTCAACACGGGCATGAGTATGAAATACCAATTTCAACTCTTAGAACATCTTATATGCTCTGTGGCGTTCAAAACGTTTTTGAAGTCCCGGTTCTAAGCCGTAAAGCATGGTGCACTAAACGATTAAGTAGTCATCGTACCGAGCTTTGTCAAACGTTCATAACGTGTGCATCTGCTCCTGCAATAGGTCTGTCACCTAGCGGTGCATCAAGGACATAATTATTTTGTGCAGCAATGAGGGTAATCCTCAGATCACGGACCTAGTCCGCATCATTTCAACTATCATCTTTCAACATAGTTTTTCTCTAGGAACATATCAAAAATAAATGGGGAGCTACATCGCGAGCTATTGATCTACAACATAGTTATGAAAATACTATCAGGACTAAGTTCATGATAAATTAAAGTTCAATTAATCATATTACTTAAGAACTCCCACTTAGATATACATCCCTCTAATCATCTAAGTGATCACGTGATCCATATCAACTAAACCTTGTCCGATCATCACGTGAGATGGAGTAGCTGTCAATGGTGAATATCACTATGTTGATCATATCTACTATATGATTCATGCTCGACCTTTCGGTCTCACTGTTCCGAGGCCATATCTGCATATGCTAGGCTCGTCAAGTTTAACCCGACTATTCTGCGTGTGCGAAACTGGCTTGCGCCCGTTGTATGTGAACGTAGAGCTTATCTCACCCGATCATCACGTGGTGTCTCGGCACAACGAACTGTCGCAACGGTGCATACTCAGGGAGAACACTTGTTCCTTGAAAATTAGTGAGAGATCATCTTATAATGCTACCGCTGTACTAAGCAAAATAAGATGCATAAAGGATAAACATCACATGCAATTAATATAAGTGATATGATATGGCCATCATCATCTTGTGCCTTTGATCTCCCTCTCCAAAGCACCATCATGATCACCATCGTCACTGGCTTGACACCTTGATCTCCATCGAAGCATCGTTGTCGTCTCGCCAACTATTGCTACTATGACTATCACTACCACTTTGTGATAAAGTAAAGCAATTACATGGCGATTGCATTTCATACAATAAAGCGACAACCATATGGCTCCTGCCAGTTGCCGATAACTGTTACAAAACATGACCATCTCATACAACAATTTATATATCATCACGTCTTGACCATATCACATCACAGCAAGCCCTACAAAAACAAGTTAGACGTCCTCTACTTTGTTGTTGCAAATTTTACGTGGCTGCTACGGGCTTTAGCAAGAACCGTTCTTACCTACGCATCGAAACCACAACGATTTTTCGTCAAGTTTGCTGTTTTAAACTTCAACAAGGACCGGGCGTAGTCACACTCGATTCAACTGAAGTTGGAGAAACAGACACCCACTAGCCACCCGTGTGCGCAGCACGGCGGTAGAACCAGTCTCATGAACGCAGTCATGTAATGTCGGTCTGGGCCGCTTCATCCAACAATACCGCCGAATCAAAGTATGACATGCTGGTAAGCAGTATGACTATTATTGCCCACAACTCTTTGTGTTCTACTCGTGCATATAACATCTACGCATAGACCTGGTTCGGATGCCACTGTTGGGGAACGTAGTATTTCAAAAAAAAAATCCTACAATCACACAAGATCTATCTAGGAGAAGCATAGCAACGAGCGGGGAGAGTGTGTCCGTGTACCCTCGTAGACCGAAAGCGGAAGCATTAAGTAACGCGGTTTATGTAGCCGAACGTCTTCGTGATCCAACCGATCAAGTACCGAACGCACGGCACCTTCGCGATCTGCACACGTTCAACTCGGTGACGTCCCTCGAACTCTTGATCCAGCTGAGGCCGAGGGAGAGTTTCATCAGCACGATGGCGTGGTGACGGTGATGATGAAGTTACCGGCGCAGGGCTTCGCCTAAGCACTACGACAATATGACCGCGGTGGAAATCTGTGGAGGGGGCACCGCACACGGCTAAGAAATCAACTTGTGTGTCTATGGGGTGCCCCCTGGCCACGTATATAAAGGAGGGGAGGGAAGAGGTGACCGTCCCTAGGGGGCGCGCTAGGTGTGGGGAATCCTACTAGGACTCCCCAGTCCAAGTAGGATTCCCCTCCTCTTTCCTATTCCTAGTAGGAGAAGGAGGGAAGGAGGAGGAGGGGAGAAGGAAGGAGGGAGGCTCCGCTCCCTCCTAGTCCAATTCGGACCAGCCCATGGGGGGGCGGACACCCCTTGAGGCCCTTCTCTCCTTTCATGTATGGCCCATTAAGGCCCATTACTTCCCCCGGCGAATTCCTGTAACTCTCCGGTACTCCGAAAAATACCCAAACCACTCAGAACCTTTCCGATGTTCGAATATAGCCTTCCAATATATCGATCTTTACGTCTCGTACATTTCGAGACTCCTCGTCATGTCTGTGGTCTCATCCGGGACTTTGAACAAACTTCGGTCATCAAATCACATAACTCATAATACAAATCGTCATCGAACGTTAAGCGTGCGGACCCTACGGGTTCGAGAACTATGTAAACATGACCGAGACACATCTCCGGCCAATAACCAATAACGCAACCTGGATGCTCATATTGGTTCCTACATATTCTACGAAGATCTTTATCGGTCAAACCGCATAACAACATATGTTGTTCCCTTTGTCATCGGTATGTTACTTTCCCGAGATTTGATCGTCGGTATCATCATACCTAGTTCAATCTCGTTACCGGCAAGTCTCTTTACTTGTTCCGTAATGCATCATCCCACAACTAGCTCATTAGTCACATTGCTTGCAAGGCTTATAGTGATGTGCATTACCGAGAGGGCCCATAGATACCTCTCCGACAATCGGAGTGACAAATCCTAATCTCGATCTATGCCAACTCAACAAACACCATCGGAGACACCTGTAGAGCATCTTTATAATCACCCAGTTACATTGTGACGTTTGATAGCACACTAAGTGTTCCTCCGGTATTCGGGAGTTGCATAATCTCATAGTCATAGGAACATGTATAAGTCATGAAGAAAGCAATAGCAATAAACTAAACGATCATAGTGCTAAGCTAACGGATGGGTCTTGTCCGTCACATCATTCTTCTAATGATGTGATCTCGTTCATCAAATGTCAACACATGTCTATGGTTAGGAAACTTAACCATCTTTGATTAACGAGCTAGTCAAGTAGAGGCATACTAGGGACACTTTGTTTTGTCTATGTATTCACACATGTATCAAGTTTCCGGTTAATACAATTCTAGCCTGAATAATAAACATTTATCATGATATAAGGAAATATAAATAAGATCTTTATTATTGCCTCTAGGGCATATTTCCTTCATCATCTGCGTGAAGTGTATGCCGTCAATCGCAGACACATTAATCTGGCTGACCATTTCTATTGTGTTGCCTAATCGCAAATAGTTCATCCGTCTGAAGTGTATGCCCTCAATCGCACACACCTTCATCTGGCTGCCCGTTTCTGTTGTTCTGCCTCATCACAAACAGTTAATCCGACTGAACTGTATGTCGTATATCGCACATGCCTTCATTTGGCTGCCCGTTTCCGTTCTTCTTCCTCATCGCAAATAGTTCATAGAACTAAACCGTATGCCCCGCATCACACGCACAACTAAAATCTGAACCATGTTTGATGTATCCGCCATCGCAAACGTTTTGCATCTTTTTGACGGGTTTTTTACATCGCCTTTTGCGATTAATGCATAGCACATAGTTTCGTCGAAGGGTCTCTGATTGTAGTGTCGTGTTAGCATCCTGCCATGGGAAGAGGTGCTTTGTGATGGGTTCAATCTTGTGGTGTCCTCTCCCAGTGACAGAAGGGGCAGCGAGGCACGCGTGTATCATTGCTATTAAGGACAACAAGATGGGGTCTATTCCTACATGAATAGATCTTGTCTACTTCATGTCATCATTCTTATTGCATTACTCTGTTTCTCCATGAACTTTACACTAGATGCATGCTGGATAATGGTCGATGTGTGGAGTAATAGTAGTATATGCAGGCAGGAGTCGGTCTACTAATCTTGGACGTGATGCCTATATATTGATCATTGCCTTGGATATCGTCATAACTATTCGATCTTCTATCAATTGCCCAACAGTAATTTGTTTACCCACCGTGTGCTATTTTCTCGAGAGAAGCCACTAGTGAAATCTACGGCCCCCAGGTCTATCTTTTATTATATTGCTTTCAGATCTATTTTCTACCGTATTTGTTATCAGATCTATTAATCCAAAAATCCAAAAATACTTTGTTGCACCTTTTATTTGCATCTTTTATTTCGCATTTTATCAAGATCTATTTATCCAAAGACATACAAGCCAATCTATCTTTTTACCAAGGAGGGATTGACAACCCCTCTTACGCGTTGGATTGCGAGGATTTGTTCTTTGTGTGCAGGTACCTGATACGTCTCCAATGTATCTATAATTTTTTATTATTCCATGTTTTTTATTATCATTATTGGATGTTTTACAATCATTTTATAGCAGCTTTATATCATTTTTTGGGACTAACCTATTGACATAGTGCCCAGTGCCAGTTGCTGTTTTTTTGCTTTTTTTTTTACTTTGCAGAAAATCAATACCAAACGGAGTCCGAACGCATCGAAACTTTTTTGAGAATTTTTCTGGGCCAGAAGACACAAGATGGGCCAAAGAAGTACCAGAGGGTGCCCCGAGGGGGGCACAACCCACCTGGGCGCGTCATGGGGGCCCAGGCGCGCCCTGGTGGGTTGTGCCCACCTCGGTGGCCTCCCGCACCTCCCCTTTGCTCTATAAATGCCCCAATTTTCTAAAAACCCTAGTGGAGTCGACGAAACACGATTCCAGCCACCGCAAGTTCCAGAAACCACATATCCAATCTAGACACCATTACGGAGGAGTTCATCATCCTCATTGGTGCCTCTCCGATGATGCGTGAGTAGTTCATTGTAGACCTGTGGGTCCATAGTTAGTAGCTAGATGGCTTCCTTTCTCTCTCTCTCTCTTTTTATTCTCAATACAATGGTCTCTTGGAGATCTATTTGATGTAACTCTTTTTGCAGTGTATTTGTTGGGATCCGATGAACTTTGAGTTTATGATTAGATCTATGTTTTTATCCATGAAAGTTATTTGAGTCTTTTGATCTCTTATATGCATGATTACTTGTAGCCTCATATTTGTTCTTCGAATCCTTGGTTTAGTGAGGCCGACTAGATCGATTTTTCTTGCCATGGGGAAGAGGTGCTTTGTGATGGGTTCGATCTTACGGTGCTCAATCCCAGTGACAGAAGGGGAAATGGCACGTATGTATCGTTGCTATTAAGGATAACAAGATGGGGTCTATTCCTACATGAATAGATCTTGTCTACATCATGTCATCGTTCTTATTGCATTACTCCGTTTCTCCATGAACTTAATATAGTAGATGCATGCCGGATAGCGGTCAATGTGTGGAGTAGTAGTAGTAGATGCAGGCAAGAGTCAGTCTACTAATCTTGGACGTGATGCCTATATAATGATCATTGCCTGGATATCGTCATAATTATTTGAAGTTCTATCAATTGCCCAACAGTAATTTGTTTACCCACCGTATGATGTTTTTCTTGAGAGAAGACACTAGTGATATCTACGGCCCCCGGGTCTCTTCTTTATCATATTTGCCTTCGAGGTCTATTTTTATTTGCTTTTATTTTCAGATCTATTAATCCAAAAACTCAAAAATACCTTGCTGCAATTTATTGTTATTTAATTTATCTCACGTTCCCGCGAGATCTATTTATCCAATCTACTACAATTTTATATATCTTTTTACCCAGGAGGGATTGACAGCCCATCTTTTACGTCGGGTTGCGAGTATTTGTACTTTGTCTATAGGTGTCGTTCACGTAGTGTTGTGTGGTTCTCCTACTGGTTTGATAACCTTGGTCCAAGGTTGTCAGAATCGCGATTTTGAATCGGATCGGAGCTTCGATGATAGGATCGCAAATCGTAGGATCTTCACTATCAGGATCGTAGAAACGTAGATTCTATGCACTAAAATCTTAGAATCAGAGGGGTTAGTTTGCATCGTAAAGTCGTAGAATCGTACAATGGAATCGCGATTCTGACAACCTTGCCTTGGTCTCTTCACTGAGGGAAATACCTACCGTAGTTGTGCTGCATCATCCCTTCCTCTTTGGGGAAATACCAACATAGTTCAAGCCGCATCAGTACCGTTTACATAGTGTTGCTTGGCTCTCCTACTGGATTGATACCTTGGTTTCATAACTGAGGGAAATACCTATTGTAGTTGTACTGCATCATCCCTTCCTCTTTTGGGAAATACAAACATAGTCTTAAGCCGCATCAGCATGCCAACAACAGGTCTATTTTTATCTTTTTCATCGGGTTTAGCAATTCTAATGGCTTCATCACAGAAATAAATAACATGCCCATCAATATTATTAACCAAGAGATCTTTAACCATAGCAACATTAGGTTCAACCTTAATTTGTTCAGAGGGTTTAGGTGTTCTTGTATAACTTTTGCGAACCACAGCTGAAGATTTAGAATGTTCTTTTATTCTTACGGGAAAAGGTGGTTTCTCTATATAAGCATTAGGAACAACTGGATTAGCACAATAAGTAATAATTTCTTCTCTAGCTTCAATGGGTTCTACTATTTTTACTTTAATGGGAGGATGACATTTAAGCCACTTCTCCTTAGGGAGATCAACATGAGTAGCAAATGATTCATGGAAAGAAGGTACTATCTCAGAGTCAGGTCCATATTTACTGTTAAAATTATGAAAAGCATCAATATCCATAAAAGTTTTAACACAATCAAACTCAAGCTTTATACCTGACTCCTTACCTTCGTCGATCTCCCAATCTTCAGAGTTGCATTTAATTCTTTCCAAAAGATGTCATCTAAATTCAATAGTCTTCTTCATAAATGAACAAATACAAGAAGTATCGAGCATGGATTGATCATTACAAGCAAGCCGAGCATAAAATTTCTGAATAATCATTTCTCTTGAGAGCTCATTATTGGGGCATGAATATAACATTGACTTAAGCCTCCCCCAACACTGAGCAATACTTTATCCTTCACGAGGCCAAACATTATATACATAATTTCGATCACGATGAACCATATGCATAGGATAAAACTTCTGATGAAATTCCAATTCAATCGGTTCCAATCCCAAGATCCAATATCATCACATAGCCTATACCATCTCAATGATTTTCCCTTCAAAGATAAAGGGAAAACCTTCTTCTTAACTTCATCTCCGGGTAAACCTGCAAGCTTAAATATCCACATAGATTAGGTGCATATCAAGACGAAATGTTCCATCGCCTGCATAAGGGTTAGTTAGCGGTTTCTCTATCATACCCGAAGGAATTTCATAATAAATATTTTCAGTAGGTGCAGTAGGTTGTGGAGCAACTCTTTGTGCTTCTGGTCGAGGTGAAGATACCCTGAACAAGCCCCTCAAAGTGTTGGAAATATGCCCTAGAGGCAATAATAAAATGGTTATTATTATATATTTCCTTGTTCATGGTAATTGTCTATTGTTCATGCTATAATTGTGTTATCTAAAAATCGTAATACATGTGTGAATATATAGTCCACAACATGTCCCTAGTGAGCCTCTAGTTGACTAGCTCGTTGATCAATACATGGTTACGGTTTCCTAACCATGGACATTGGATGTCGTTGATAATGGGATCACATCCTTAGGAGAATGATGTGATGGACAAGACCCAATCCTAAGCATAGCACAAGATCGTGTAGTTCGTCTGCTAAAGCTTTTCTTATGTCAAGTATCATTTCCTTAGACCATGAGATTTTGCAACTCCCGGATACCGTAGGAATGCTTTGGGTGTGCCAAACGTCACAGCGTAACTGGGTGGCTATAAAGGCACACTACGGGTATCTCCGAAATCGTCTGTTGAGTTGGCATGAATCGAGACTGGGATTTGTCACTCCGTGTGACGGAGAGGTATCTCTGGGCCCACTCGGTAAGACATCATCATAATGAGCTCAATGTGACCAAGGAGTTGATCACGGGATGATGTGTTACGGAACGAGTAAAGAGACTTGCCGATAACAAGATTGAACAAGGTATAGGGATACCGACGATAGAATCTCGGGCAAGTATCATACCGGTAGACAAAGGGAATTGTGTACGGGATTGATTGAATCCCCGACATCATGGTTCGTCTGATGAGATCATCGTGGAACGTGTGGGAACCAACATGGGTATCCAGATCCCACTGTTGGTTATTGGCCGGAGAGATGTCTCGGTCATGTCTACATGGTTACCGAACCCGTAGGGTCTACACACTGAAGGTTCGGTGACGCTAGAGTTGTTATAGGAAATAGTATGTGGTTACCGAATGTTGTTCGGAGTCCCGGATGAGATCCCAGACGTCACGAGGAGTTCCGGAATGGTCCGGAGGTGAAGATTTATATATGGGAAGTCATCATACGGTCATCGGACATATTCGTGGGTTTGCCGGTATTGTACGGGGACCACCGAAGGGGTACCGTGGGTCCACCGGGTGGGTCCACCTGCCTCGGAGGGCCCTATGGGCTGTATGTGGAAGGGAACCAGCCCCTAAGTGGGCTGGGCGCCATTCCCCCCTAGGGCCCATGCGCCTGGGGTTGGGGAAACCCTAAGGGGGTGCCCCCCTTGGCTTGGGGGGCAAGCCCCCTCCCCTTAGCCGTCGCCCCCCTCTAGATATCATCTAGAGGGGCCGACCCCCTTCCCCCTTCGCCCTATAAATAGGTGGGAGGAGGGAGGGCAGCAGGACCTCATCCAAGGCGCAACCCTCCCCCTCTCCAACACCCCCTCCTCCTCCGTTGAGCTTGGTGAAGCCCTGCCGGAGAACTGGAAGCTCCACCCTTGCTGGATCAAGAAGGAGGAGACGTCCCCGTGCTGCACGTGTGTTGAACGCGGAGGCACCGTTGTTCGGTGCTTAGATCGGAATCAACCGCGATCTGAATCGCTGCAAGTACGACTACTTCATCCATGTTCTTGTAACGCTTCCGCGTCGCGATCTTCAAGGGTATGAAGATGCAATCCCCTCTCTCTCGTTGCTAGTCTCTCCATAGATTGATCTTGGTGATGCGTAGAAAAAATTTAATTTCTGCAACGATCCCCAACATTGGCATCTTGAGCTAGGTCTATGCGTAGTTTCTATGCACGAGTAGAACACAAGTTGTTGTGGGCGTTGATTTTGTCAATTTACTTGTCGTTACTAGTCCTATCTTGATTCGGCGGCATCGTGGGATGAAGCGGCCCGGACCGACCTTACACGTACCCTTACGTGAGATAGGTTCCACCGACTGACATGCACTAGTTGCATAAGGTGGCTAGCGGGTGTCTGTCTCTCCCACTTTAGTCAAATCGGATTCGATGAAAAGGGTCCTTATGAAGGGTAAATAGAAATTGGCATATCACGTTGTGGTTTTGGCGTAGGTAAGAAACATTCTTGCTAGAAACCTATAGCAGCCACGTAAAAACTTGCAACAACAATTACAGGACGTCTAACTTGTTCTTGCAGCATATGCCGTGTGATGTGATATGGCCAAAAGGATGTGATGAATGATATATGTGATGTATGAGATTGATCATGTTCTTGTAATAGGAATCATGACTTGTGCTACCTCTTGAGCACTGCGTTGGTTTTCCCTTGAAGAGGAAAAGGTGATGCAGCAAAGTAGCATAAGTATTTCCCTCAGTTTTTGAGAACCAAGGTATCAATCCAGTAGGAGGCTACGCGCGAATCCCTCGCACCTACACAAACAAATATATCCTGGCAACCAACGCGATAAGGGGTTGTCAATCCCTACACAGTCACTTACGAGAGTGAGATCTGATAGATATGATAAGATAATATTTTTGGTATTTTTATGATAAAGATGCAAAGTAAAATAAAAGCAAAATAAAAACGGCACCAGAAATAGCTTATTGTCGGGAGATTAATATGATGGAAAATAGACCCGGGGGCCATAGGTTTCACTAGTGGCTTCTCTCAAGAGGATAAGTATTTTACGGTGGGTGAACAAATTACTGTTGAGCAATTGACAGAATTGAGCATAGTTATGAGAATATCTAGGTATGATCATGTATATATGCATCACGTCCGAGACAAGTAGACCGACTCCTGCCTGCATCTACTACTATTACTCCACACATCGACCGCTATCGAGCATGCATATAGAGTATTAAGTTCATAAGAACAGAGTAACGCCTTAAGCAAGATGACAGGATGTAGAGGGATAAACTCATGCAATATGATATAAACCCCATCTTGTTATCCTCGATGGCAACAATACTATCGGTGCCTTGCTGCCCCTACTGGCACTGGGAAAGGACACCGCAAGATTGAACCCAAAGCTCAGCACTTCTCCCATTGCAAGAAAGATCAATCTAGTAGGCCAAACCAAACTGATAATTCGAAGAGACTTGCAAAGATAACCAATCATACATAAAAGAATTCAGAATATCAAATATTGTTCATAGATAAACTTGATCATAAACCCACAATTCATCGGTCTCAACAAACACACCGCAAAAGAAGATTACATCGAATAGATCTCCACAAGAGAGGGGGAGAACATTGTATTGAGATCCAAAAAGAGAGAATAAGCCATCTAGCTAATAACTATGGACCCGAAGGTCTGAGGTAAAATACTCACACTTCATCGGAGAGGCTATGGTGTTGATGTAGAAGCCCTCCGTGATCGATGCCCCCTCCGGCGGAGCTCCGGAACAGGCCCCAAGATGGGATCTCACAGGTACAGAAGGTTGCGGCGGTGGAATTAGGTTTTTGGCTCTGTATCTGATCGTTTGGGGGTACGTAGGTATATATAGGAGAAAGGAGTACGTCGGTGGAGCAACGTGGGGCCCACGAGGGTGGAGGGCGCGCCCAGGGGGGTAGGCGCGCCCCCCTACTTCGTCGCTTCCTGGTAGCTTTCTTGACGTAGGGTCCAAGTCCTCTGGATCATGTTCGTTCCGAAAATCACGTTCCCGAAGGTTTCATTCCGTTTGGACTCCGTTTGATATTCTTTTTCTGCGAAACTCTGAAATGGGCAAAAAACAGCAATTCTGGGCTGGGCCTCCGGTTAATAGGTTAGTCCCAAAAATACTATAAAAGTGTATAATAAAGCCCAATAATGTCCAAAACAGACGATAATATAGCATGGAGCAATCAAAAATTATAGATACGTTGGAGACGTATCAAGCATCCCCAAGCTTAATTCCTGCTCGTCCTCGAGTAGGTAAATGATAAAAACAGAATTTTTTGATGTGGAATGCTACTTGGCATAATTTCAATGTAATTCTTCTTAATTGTGGTATGAATATTCAGATCCGAAAGATTCAAGATAAAAGTTCATATTGACATAAAAATAATAATACTTCAAGCACACTAACTAAGCAATTATGTACTCTCAGAATAACATGGCCAAAGAAAGTTCATCCCTACAAAATCATATAGTTTAGTCATGCTCCATTTTCGTCACACAAGAATGCTCTCATCATGCACAACCCCGATGACAAGCCAAGCAATTGTTTCATACTTTAGTAATCTCAAACTTTTTCAACCTTCACGCAATACATGAGCGTGAGCCATGGACATAGCACTTTGGGTGGAATAGAATATGATGATGGGGGTTATGTGGAGATGACAAAAAAGGAGAAAGTCTCACATCAACGAGGCTAATCAATGAGCTATGGAGATGCCCATCGATTGATGTTTAATGCGAGGAGTAGGGATTGCCATGCAACGGATGCACTAGAGCTATAAATATATGAAAGCTCAACAAAAGAAACTAAGTGGGTGTGCATCCAACTTGCTTGCTCACGAAGACCTAGGGCACTTGAGGAGGCCCATTGTTGGAATATACAAGCCAAGTTCTATAATGAAAAATCCCACTAGTATATGAATGTGACAAAACAAGAGACTCTCTATTATGAAGATCATGGTGCTACTTTGAAGCACAAGTGTGGTAAAAGGATAGTAACATTGTCCCTTCTCTCTTTTTCTCTCATTTTTTATTTATTTTATTTTATTTTTGGGCCTTCTCTTTTTTTATGGCCTTTCTCTTTTTTTTATTCCTCACTTGGGAAAATGCTCTAGAAAATGATGATCATCACACTTCTATTTATTTACAACTCAATGATTACAACTCGATACTAGAACAAAGTATGACTCTATATGAATGCCTCCGGCGGTGTACCGGGATATGCAATGAACCAAGAGTGACATGTATGAGAGAATTATGAATGGTCGATTTGCCACAAATACTAGGTTAACTACATGATCATGCAACGCAATATGACAATGATGAATGTGTCATGATAAACGGAATGGTGGAAAGTTGCATGGCAATATATCTCGGAATGGCTATGGAAATGCCATAATAGGTAGGTATGGTGGCTGTTTTGAGGAAGATATAAGGAGGTTCATGTGTGAAAGAGCGTATCATATCACGGGGTTTGGATGCACCGGCGAAGTTTGCACCAACTCTCAATGTGAGAAAGGGCAATGCACGGTACCGAAGAGGCTAGCAATGGTGGAAAGGTGAGAGTGCGTATAATCCATGGACTCAACATTAGTCATAAAGAACTCACATACTTATTGCAAAAATCTACAAGTCATCAAAAACCAAGCACTACGTGCATGCTCCTAGGGGGGTAGATTGGTAGGAAAAGACCATCGCTCGTCCCCGACCGCCACTCATAAGGAGGACAATCAAAGAACACCTCATGTTTCAAATTTGTTACATAACGTTTACCATACGTGCATGCTACGGGACTTGCAAACTTCAACACAAGAATTTCTCAAATTCACAACTACTCAACTAGCACAAATTTAATATCACTACCTCCATGTCTCAAAACAATCATCAAGCATCAAACTTCTCTTAGTATTCAAAACACTCATAAGAAAGTTTTTACTATTCTTGAATACCTAGCATATTAGGATTTTTTTAAGAAAATTACCATGCTACTTAAGACTCTCAAAATAATCTAAGTGAAGCATGAGAGATCAATAGTTTCTATAAAACAAATCCACCACCGTGCTCTAAAAGATATAAGTGAAGTGCTAGAGCAAAAACTATATAACTCAAAAGATATAAGTGAAGCACATAGAGTATTCTAATAATTTCCGAATCATGTGTGTCTCTCTCAAAAGGTGTGTACAGTAAAGATGATTGTGGTAAACTAACAAACAAAGACTCAAATCATACAAGACGCTCCAGGCAAAACACATATCATGTGGTGAATAAAAATATAGCTCCAAGTAAAGTTACCGATGGAAGTAGACGAAAGAGGGGATGCCTTCCGGGGCATCCCCAAGCTTTGGCTTTTAGGTGTCCTTAGATTATCTTGGGGGTGCCATGGGCATCCCCAAGCTTAGGCTCTTGCCACTCCTTGTTCCATAATCCATCAAATCTTTCACCCAAAACTTGAAAACTTCACAACACCAAACTCAGCAGAAAATCTCGTGAGCTCCGTTAGCGAAAGAAAACAAAAGACCACTTCAAGGTACTGTAATGAACTCATTATTTATTTATATTGGTGTTAAACCTACTTTATTCCTACTTCTCTATGGTTTATAAACTATTTTACTAGCCATAGATTCATCAAAATAAGCAAACAACACACGAAAAACAGAATCTGTCAAAAACAGAACAGTCTGTAGTAATCTGTAACTAACGCAAACTTCTGGAACTCCAAAAAATCAGCCAAAATAGGAAGACCTAGACAATTTGTTTATTGATCAGCAGAAATTGGAATCAATATTTTATCACGTTCTGGTAATTTTTAACAATTATTTTCGTGAACAGAAAGTTTCTGGAATTTTCTGCAAGATCAAATAACTATCATCCAAGAAGATCCTATAGGTTTAACTTGGCACAAACACTAATTAAAACATAAAAACACATCTAACCAGAGGCTAGAACAAATATTTATTCTTAAACAGAAGCAAAAGGCAAAAAACTAAAAATAAAATTGGATTGCCTCCCAACAAGCGCTATCGTTTAACGCCCCTAGCTAGGCATAATAGCAAGGATAGATCTAGGTATTGCCATCTTTGGTGGGCAATCCATAAGTGGATCTCATGATAGATTCATATGGTAATTTTATTTTCTTCCTAGGGAAGTGTTCCATGCCTTTCTTTAATGGAAATTGGAATCTAATATTCCCTTCCTTCATATCAATAATTGTACCAATCATTCTAAGGAAAGGTCTACCAAGAATAATAGGACATGAAGGATTGCAATCTATCTCAAGAACGACAAAATCTACGGGCACGTATGTGATGCCCCCGATTGGACCGTACACTAATCATGCACGCAAATGTGTACGATCAAGATCAGAGACTCACGGGAAGATATCACAACACAACTCTACAACATAAAATAAGTCATACAAGCATCATAATACAAGCCAGGGGCCTCGAGGGCTCGAATACAAGTGGTCGATCATAGACGAGTCAGCGGAAGCAACAATATTTGAGTACAGACATAAGTTAAACAAGATTGCCTTAAGAAGGCTAGCACAAACTGGGATACAGATCGAACGAGGCGCAGGCCTCCTGCCTGGGATCCTCCTAACTAACTCCTGGCCGTCGTCAGCGGGCTGCACGTAGTAGTAGGCTCCTCCGGTGTAGTAGGAGTCGTCGCCGACGGTGGCGTCTGGCTCCTGTGCTCCAGCATCTGGTTGCGACAACCAGGTAGAAAGGAAAGGGGGAAAAGAGGGAGAAAAGCAACCGTGAGTACTCATCCAAAGTACTCGCAAGCAAGGAGCTACACTACATATGCATGGGTATATGTGTAAAGGGTCATATCGGTGGGCTGAACTGCAGAATGCCAGAATAAGAGGGGGATAGCTAATCCTGTTGAAGACTACACTTCTGGCCACCTCCAGCTTGCAGCATGTAGAAGAGAGTAGATGGTAAGTTCACCAAGTAGCATCGCATAGCATGATCCTACCCGGCGATCCCCTCCTCGTCGCCCTGTTAGAGAGCGATCACCGGGGTTATATCTGGCACTTGGAAGGGTGTGTTTTATTAAGTATCCAGTTCTAGTTGTCATAAGGTCAAGGTACAACTCCGGGTCGTCCTTTTACCGAGGGACATGGCTATTCTAATAGATAAACTTCCCTGCAGGGGTGCACCACATAACCCAACACGCTCGATCCCATTTGGCCGGACACACTTTTCTGGGTCATGCCCGGCCGCGGAAGATCAACATGTCGCAGCCCCACCTAGGCTCAACAGAGAGGTTAACACGCCGGTCTAAATCCTATGCGCGCAGGGGTCTGGGCCCATCGCCCATTGCACACCTGCATGTTGCGTACGCGGCCGGAAGCAGACCTAGCCTAGCAGGCGTTCCAGTCCAATCCGGCGCGCGCCGCTCCGTCGCTGACGTCAAGAAGAGCTTCGGCTGATACCACGACATCGAGTGCCCATAACTGTTCCCGCGTAGTTGGTTAGTGCGTATAGACCAAATGGCCAGACTCAGATCAAATACCAAGATCTCGTTAAGCGTGTTAAGTATCCGTGAACGCCGGCCAGGGCCAGGCCCACCTCTCTCCTAGGTGGTCTCAACCTACCCTGTCGCTCCGCCATAAAGTAACAGTCGGGGGCCGTCAGGAACCCAGGCCCACCTCTACCGGGATGGAGCCACCTGTCCTTTCAGCCCCCTCACCAGAATCACTTGTGGGTACTCAACGAGCCGACCCGACTTTAGTCACCACATGTGTCATGTATATAAAGTATATAGTATATACCCGTGATCACCTCCCGAAGTGATCACGGCCCAGTAGTATAGCATGGCAGATGGACAAGAGTGTAGGGCCACTGATGGAACACTAGCATCCTATACTAAGCAGTAGGATAGCAGGTAAGGGTAACAACTGTAGCAACAATGACAGGCTATGCATCAGTATGGGATTAACCGAAAGCAGTAACATGCTACACTACTCTAATGCAAGTAGTATAGAGAAGGAATAGGTGATATCTGGTGATCAAGAGGGGGGGCTTGCCTGGTTGCTCTGGCAAGAAGAAGGGGTCGTCGTCGATGTAGTCGATCACAGGGGTATCGGTAACGGTCTCAGAGCCTGCCGGAAAGAAGTAACGGAGGGGGAACACAATAAATAACAGAGCAATCAAATGTAACACAAAGCAAGACGCGGCAATACGTTGTGCTAGGGGTGGCCTAAGACATGGATCGGTGATACCGGCGAAGGGGGGGGAACTTCCGGGAAAGTATCCCCGGTGTTTCGCGTTTTCGGACAGATGAACCGGAGGGGAAAAGTTGCGTGTTTGCTATGCTAGGTATGTGTGGCGGACGAACGGGATGCGTATCCGGATTCGTCTCGTCGTTCTGAGCAACTTTCATGTACAAAGTATTTTCATCCGACTTACGGGTTATTTTCTATGATTTTTCAAAGTTTTAAAGCTTTTCTCGAGTTCGTTAATAATTCAAAAACAATAGCAAAACTGCTATGTGTACCCAACTATGGCTAGCCACAGTGGCTTGCAGGTGGGACCGGTGAGATGGGTTGACCCAGTCAAAGGTTGACTCGTCAACATATGAATAGTGTAAGCGGGTCCCGCGTGTCATTGACTTAGATCTTTTAATCTAATTTTAGCATATTAATCTAACAGTTGGTCCCAGATGTCATTGACTGGCCTTTAACTAATGGGTTATTTAGTGTGAGGGACCACCTGTCACAAAACCATAGGCTATTTAATTAACATATAAAGTAGCAGCCCTAAACTAATCTAATTAGTAGTACTAACTAATCTGGATAGGCCTCATACCCAGAACACACACACACGCACACCACACAGAACGCACTCACACATGCGCGCATGGCCGCTCGGCCATGGCCGGCCATGGCCAACAACAGGAGCAGCCGGCGGGAAGGCGAGGCCACGCGCGGGACGGGGCCCGGCCTGGGCGCAGTGGGAGCGGCGGCGGACGCGGTTAGGCGCCGGCAGCGCGGACAGGCGGCGGGGCAAGTGCTGCGGCTGCGACAAAAGCACCGAAGAGCAGGGAGCGGGCAGGGCAAGGAAGATGCAGCTAGCGACAGCATTAGTAGCAATTAGCAGTAGCACACAACAGCAACTAGGAGCAGCATGAGCAGCGGAACACGTACGCAAAAGCTCAGCCTCCGGCCATGGCGGCCACAGACGAACACGGGACGGAGCCTAACGGAGTGGATCGAAGATGGGAACGAGGGGAATTGGCCGAGGAGCTCACCGCGAACCTGTAGAGGTGCAAAGCAAGCTCGGGGAAGGCTTGGAGGCGACAAATCGAAGCGGCGATGAGTGGCGACCGGAGGTAGAAGATGACTCGATCCAGGCGATGCAGCGCGAGGGGGCTCGAGCTGGTCCTCGCAGGTGATGTAGACGATGAAGGGGGAGCCGGGGGAACAAGCTAATTTGGCGCGGGGACGACGTTGGCCACGCGGACGGCAAGGCCATGGCAACGGCTGCGGCTGCGCGCGTTGCACAGAAGAGGACGTGCGCCAGAGAGGGGGGAACGGGGCGAGGGTTTGTCTAGAGGCGTCGAGGTGCTCTTATCCATCGGGGGGTTCGTCGGATGCTTGACACGGCATCAAACATCGGCGTGGACGGCGGGGGCGCATCCACCACGCCATGGCCTCCCTGCCTCTGTATAGAGGTTGGGGAAAAGGCCACTGTGGGCTTGGGCTGACTGCACTGTGCACTTAGGCCCAATGGCACAGTAGGTGTTTAGCCCTTTTTCTATTTGTTTGTTTGTTTGTCTTCTCTTTTTATTTATTTTCTTTTATGTTTTCTTTTAACTTCCAATCTATTTTAACTCTATTAAGATAAATAATTAGCACCTAAATTAGTGTTGTAATTAAGCCTCTGCCATAAAAATCTTGACTTCCAAATAAAATAGTTTAGGATTTTATAAAATACAAAAGTCATTTATTTAATTATTTTAGCCACTATGTTAATTACTTTTGAGCATTTAACCATGTTTTAAAAATGTGGTTTTCTCTACCACTATTACTCATGAATTATTTGACACATTTAGAGCATTTTAATTTTAATGTTTGGAAACTTTTATTGTTTGACTTAAATTCAAATTTGAATTTGAATCGGTTTTGAACTAGCGCGAGATTAACAACAGTAGCCGTGGTGACGTGGCATCATTAACGTGGTATTAATATAGCTTAATTATCCGGGCATCACAACATAGTTCCTATTTGAAACAATAAGAGCATCATTAATTCTTCCCATAGGTTTCTTAATAGTGGAATCCGCAAGGTGCAAGTTTAAAGAGCAATCATCAAAATCACGGAAACCTAGCAAATCATACAAAGTTTTTGGAATCGTGGAAACACTAGCACCCAAATCACACAAAGCATAGCATTCATAATCTTTAATCTTAATTTTAATAGTAGGTTCCCACTCATCATAGAGTTTTCTAGGGATAGAAACTTCCAACTCAAGTTTTTTTTCATAAGATTGCATCAAAGCATCAACAATATGTTTGGTAAAGGCTTTATTTTGACTATAAGCATGAGGAGAATTTAGCACGAATTGCACAAGGAAATACAATCTATCAAAGAGCAATTATCATAATTAAATTCCTTGAAATCCAAAATAGTGGGTTCATTAATATCTAATGTTTTGATCTCTTCAATCCCACTTTTACCAAATTTTGCATCAAGATCTAAAAACTCCGAATTTTTGGAACGCCTTCTAGGTAAAGGTGGATCATATTCAGTCCCATAGTTGTTAAGATTCATATTGCAAAATAAAGATTTAATAGGGGACACATCAATAACTTTTAGATCTTCATCTTTGTTTTCAAAGTTTTCCGGCTTAGCGGCCATCTTATTAACTAAGGTGGCCTGCTTATCCGATATTTCAGCTATTAACTTCTCAAGGTGAGCAATTTGGGATCTCAAACCATCAAATTCTTTAGACATATCATCGAGCTCTTTATTCATATAACTCATAAAGCTTTTTTGTTCCTTAAGCTCGTTTCTAAAGAAATTATTATGCTCAAATTGTAAGACCATAAAACTCCTGACATTGCCTTTGATCTCTTCCAACCTTTTAAGTTGAAGATCACCAAATTTAGGTAGAGCCATCGTGGCAAGCAAGCAATCCAACACACGAGCAAACAAGAAGCAAGCGAAAAAGGGGTGAACAACAAAAAGAGGGCGAATAAAACGACAAAGGTGAAGTGGGGGAGAGGAAAACGAGAGGCAAATGGCAAATAAAGTAATGCGGGAGATAAGGGTTTGTGATGGGTACTTGGTATGTTGACTTTTGCGCAGACCTCCCCGACAACGGCACCAGAAATCCTTCTTGCTACCTCTTGAGCACTGCGTTGGTTTTCCCTTGAAGAGGAAAGGGTGATGCAGCAAAGTAGCGTAAGTACTTCCCTCAGTTTTTGAGAACCAAGGTATCAATCCAGTAGGAGGCTACGCGCGAGTCCCTCGCGCCTACACAAACAAATAAATCCTCGCAACCAACGCGATAAGGGGTTGTCAATCCCTACACGGTCACTTACGAGAGTGAGATCTGATAGATATGATAAGATAATATTTTTGGTATTTTTATGATAAAGATGCAAAGTAAAATAAAAGCAAAATAAAAACGGCGCCAGAAATAGCTTGTTGTTGGGAGATTAATATGATGGAAAATAGACCCGGGGGCCATAGGTTTCACTAGTGGCTTCTCTCAAGAGCATAAGTATTTTACGGTGCGTGAACAAATTACTGTTGGGAAATTCACAGAATTGAGCATAGTTATGAGAATATCTAGGTATGATCATGTATATAGGCATCACGTCGGAGACAAGTAGACCGACTCCTGCCTGCATCTACTACTATTACTCCACACATCAACCGCTATCCAGCATGCATCTAGAGTATTAAGTTCATAATAACAGAGTAACGCCTTAAGCAAGATGACATGATGTAGAGGGATAAACTCATGCAAGATGATATAAACCCCATCGTGTTATCCTCGATGGTAACAATACTATACGTGCCTTGCTGCCCCTACTGTCACTGGGAAAGGACACCGCAAGATTGAACCCACGGCTAAGCACTTCTCCCATTGCAAGAAAGATCAATCTAGTAGGCCAAACCAAACTGATAATTCGAAGAGACTTGCAAAGATAACCAATCATACATAAAAGAATTCAGAAGATTCAAATATTGTTCAAAGATAAACTTGATCATAAACCCACAATTCATCGGTCTCAACAAACACACCGCAAAACAAGATTACATCGAATAGATCTCCACAAGAGAGGGGGAGAACATTGTATTGAGATCCAAAAAGAGAGAAGAAGTCATCTAGCTAATAACTATGGACCCGAAGGTCGGAGGTAAACTACTCACACTTCATCGGAGAGGCTATGGTGTTGATGTAGAAGCCCTCCGTGATCGATGCCCCCTCCAGCGGAGCTCCGGAACAGGCCCCAAGATGGGATCTCACGGGTACAGAAGGTTGCGGCGGTGGAATTAGGTTTTTGGCTCCGTATTTGATCGTTTGGGGGTACGTAGGTATATATAGGAGGAAGGAGTACGTCGGTGGAGCAACGTGGGGCCCACGAGGGTGGAGGGCGCGCCCAGGGGGTAGGCGCGCCCCCTACCTCATGGCTTCCTGGTAGCTTTCTTGACGTAGGGTCCAAGTCCTCTAGATCATGTTCATTCCGAAAATCACGTTCCCGAAGGTTTCATTCCGTTTGGACTCCGTTTGATATTCTTTTTCTGCGAAACTCTAAAATGGGCAAAAAACAGCAATTCTGGGCTGGGCCTCCGGTTAATAGGTTAGTCCCAAAAATAATATAAAAGTGTATAATAAAGCCCAATAATGTCCAAAACAGAAGACAATATAGCATGGAGCAATCAAAAATTATAGATAAGTTGGAGACGTATCAACTTGCATGTCGATGAGTATGACAACCGGCAGGAGCCATAGGAGTTGTCATAATTTATTGTATGACATGCGTGTCACGGAAAACACCATGTAATTACTTTGCTTTATTGCTAAACGTTAGCCATAGTAGTAGAAGTAACAGTTGGCGAGACAACTTCATGAAGACACGATGATGGAGATCATGATGATGGAGATCATGGTGTCATGCCGGTGACGATGATGATCATGGCGCCCAGAAGATGGAGATCGAAAGGAGCAAAATGATATTGGCCATATCATGTCACTATTTGATTGCATGTGATGTTTATCATGTTTTTACATCTTATTTGCCTAGAACGACGGTAGCTTAAATAAGATGACCCCTCGCAATAATTTCAAGAAAGTGTTCCCCCTAACTGTGCACCGTTGCGAAGGTTTGTTGTTTCGAAGCACCACGTGATGATCGGGTGTGATAGATTCTAACGTTCGAATACAACGGGTGTAAGCCAGATTTACACATGCAAAACACTTAGGTTGACTTGACGAGCCTAGCATGTACAGACATGGCCTCGGAACACAAGAGACCGAAAGGTCGAACATGAGTCGTATGGTAGATACGATCAACATGAAGATGTTCACCGATGATGACTAGTCCGTCTCACGTGATGATCAGACACGGCCTAGTTGACTCGGATCATGTATCACTTAGATGACTAGAGGGATGTCTATCTGAGTGGGAGTTCATTAAATAATTTGATTAGATGAACTTAATTATCATGAACATAGTCTAAAAATCTTTGCAATATGCCTTGTAGATCAAATGGCCCACGCTAATGTTGCCCGCAACTTCAATGTGTTCCTAGAGAAAACCAAGCTGAAAGACGATGGTAGCAACTATACGGACTGGGTCCGTAACTTGAGAATCGTCCTCATAGCTGCCAAGAAAGCATATGTCCTTGATGCACCGCTAGGTGAAGCACCTGTTTTCCCAGCAACTCAAGACGTTATGAACGCCTGGCAGTCGCGTAGTGATGATTACTCCCTGGTTAAGTACGGCATGCTTTACAGCTTAGAATCGGGGCTCCAAAAGCGTTTTGAGCAGCACGGAGCATATGAGATGTTCCAAGAGCTGAAAATGGTTTTCCAAGCTCATGCCCGAGTCGAGAGATATGAAGTCTCCGACAAGTTCTACAGTTGTAAGATGGACGAGAATAGTTTTGTCAGCGAGCACATACTCAAAATGTCTGGGTTGCACAACCGCTTGTCTCAACTGGGAGTTAATTTCCCGGATGACGCGGTCATTGACAGAATCCTTCAGTCGCTTCCACCTATCTACAAGAGCTTTGTGATGAATTTCAATATGCAGGGGGTGGAAAAACCATCCCTGAGGTATATTCAATGCTGAAATCAGCGGAGGTGGAGTCAAAAAGGAACATCAAGTGTTGATGGTCAATAAAACCACTAGTTTCAAGAAATGCAAGGGTAAGAAGAACTTCAAGAAGGACGGCAAGGGAGTTGCCGTGCCCGGTAAGCCAGTTGCCGGGAAGAAGCCAAAGCATGGACCCAAACCTGGGACTGAGTTCTTTTATTGCAAGGGAAACGGTCACTGGAAGCGGAACTGCCCCGAGTACTTAGCGGATAAGAAGGCCGGCAATACCAAAGGTATATATGATATACATGTTATTGATGTGTACCTTACCAGCACTCGTAGTAGCTCCTTGGTATTTGATACCGGTGAGGTTGCTCATATTTGTAACTCAAAACAGGAGCTGCGGAATAAGCGGAGACTGGCGAAGGACGAGGTGACGATGCGCATCGGGAATGGTTCCAAGGTCGATGTGATCGCCGTCGGCACACTACCTCTACATTTACCTACGGGATTAGTTTTAAACCTCAATAATTGTTATTTAGTGCCAGCTTTGAGCATGAAGATTGTATCTGGATCTCGCTTAATGCGAGATGGCTACTCATTTAAACCTAAGAATAATGGTTGTTCTATTTATATGAGAGATATGTTTTATGGTCATGCCCCGCTGGTCAATGGTTTATTCTTATTGAATCCCGAACGTGATGTTACACATATTCATAGTGTGAATGCCAAAAGATGTAAGGTTTTATAATGATAGTCCCACATACTTGTGGCACTGCCGCCTTGATCACATTGGTGTCAAACGCATGAAGAAACTCCATGCAGATGGACTTTTGGAGTCTCTTGATTACGAATCATTTGACACGTGCGAACCATGCCTCATGGGCAAAATGACCAAGACTCCGTTCTCCGAAACAATGGAGCGAGCAACCAACTTATTGGAAATCATACATACTGATGTGTGTGGTCCAATGAGCATTGAGGCTCGTGGTGGTTATCGTTATGTTCTCACCCTCACTGGTGACTTAATTAGATATGGGTATGTCTACTTAATGAAACACAAGTCTGAGACCTTTGAAAAGTTCAAGGAATTTCAGAGTGAGGTTGAGAATCAACGTGACAGGAAAATAAAGTTCTTACGATCAGATCGTGGAGGGGAATATTTGAGTCGCAAATTTGGCACGCACTTAAGGAAATGTGGAATTGTTTCACAACTCACGCCGCCTGGAACACCTCAGCGTAATGGTGTGTCCGAACGTCGTAATCGCACTCTACTAGATATGGTGCGATCTATGATGTCTCTTACAGATCTACCGCTATCATTTTGGGGTTATGCTTTAGAGACTGCCGCATTCACTTTAAATAGGGCTCCGTCGAAATCCGTTGAGACGACACCGTATGAATTATGGTTTGGGAAGAAACCTAAGCTGTCGTTTCTGAAAGTTTGGGGATACGATGCTTATGTCAAGAAACTTCAACCTGAAAAGCTCGAACCCAAGTCAGAGAAATGCGTCTTCATAGGATACCCTAAGGAAACTATTGGGTATACCTTCTACCTCAGATCCAAAGGCAAGATCTTTGTTGCCAAGAATGGATCCTTTCTAGAGAAAGAGTTTCTCTCGAAAGAAGTAAGTGGGAGGAAAGTAGAACTTGATGAAGTACTGCCTCTTGAACCGGAAAGTAGCGCAGCTCAAGAAAATGTTTTTGAGGTGCCTGCACCGACTAGAGAGGAAGTTAATGATGATGATCGGCGAGCCATAGAAAATAAATGCATCTTTAAGAAGAAGACGGACGCGGATGGCAATGTGACCATCTATAAAGCTCGGCTTGTCGCTAAGGGTTATCGACAAGTTCAAGGGGTTGACTACGATGGGACCTTCTCACCCGTAGCGAAGCTGAAGTCCGTCTGAATCATGTTGGCAATTGCCGCCTTCTATGATTATGAGATATGGAAAATGGACGTCAAAACGGCATTCCTTAATGGTTTCCTGAAGGAAGAATTGTATATGATGCAGCCGGAAGGTTTTGTCGATCCTAAGAATGCTGACAAGGTATGCAAGCTCCAACGCTCAATCTATGGGCTGGTGCAAGCATCTCGGAGTTGGAACATTCGCTTTGATGAGATGATCAAAGCGTTTGGGTTTATGCAGATTTATGGAGAAGCATGTGTTTACAAGAAAGTGAGTGGGAGCTCTGTAGCATTTATCATATTATATGTGGATGACATACTATTGATGGGAAATGATATAGAATTCTTGGAAAGCATAAAGGCCTACCTGAATAAGTGTTTTTCAATGAAGGACCTTGGAGAAGCTGCTTACATATTAGGCATCAAGATCTCTAGAGATAGATCGAGACGCCTCATTGGTCTTTCACAAAGCACATACCTTGACAAGATATTGAAGAAGTTCAATATGGATCAGTCCAAGAAGGGGTTCTTGCCTGTATTGCAAGGTGTGAGATTAAGCACGGCTCAATGCCCGACCACGGCAGAAGATACAGAAAAGATGAGTGTCATCCCCTATGCCTCGGCCATAGGGTCTATTATCTATGCCATGTTGTGTACCAGACCTAATGTGAACCTTGCCGTAAGTTTGGTAGGAAGGTACCGAAGTACCCCTGGCATGGAACACTGGACAACGGTCAAGAATATCTTGAAGTACCTGAAAAGGACTAAGTATATGTTTCTCGTTTATGGAGGTGATCAAGAGCTTGTCGTAAAGGGTTACGTCGATGCTAGCTTCAACACAGATCTAGATGACTCCAAGTCACAAACTGGATACATATATATTTTGAATGGTGGGGCAGTCTGCTGGTGCAGTTGCAAGCAAAGCGTCGTGGCGGGATCTAAGTGTGAAGCGGAGTACATGGCAGCCTCGGAGGCAGCACATGAAGCAATCTAGATGAAGGAGTTCATTACCGACCTAGGAGTTATTCCCAATGCGTCGGGCCCGATGACTCTATTCTGTGACAACACTGGAGCTATTGCCCTGGCCAAGGAGCCCAGGTTTCACAAGAAGACCAGGCATATCAAGCGTCGCTTCAACTCCATTCGTGAAATTGTTCAAGATGGAGACATAGATATTTGTAAAGTGCATACGGACCTGAATGTCGCAGATCCGTTGACTAAACCTCTTCCACGAGCAAAACATGATCAACACCAGAACTCTATGGGTGTTCGATTCATCACAATGTAACTAGATTATTGACTCTAGTGCAAGTGGGAGACTGTTGGACATATGCCCTAGCGGCAATAATAAAATGGTTATTATTATATATTTCCTTGTTCATGGTAATTGTCTATTGTTCATGCTATAATTGTGTTATCCGGAAATCATAATACATGTGTGAATACATGGACCACAACATGTCCCTAGTGAGCCTCTAGTTGACTAGCTCGTTGATCAATACATGGTTACGGTTTCCTGACCATGGACATTGGATCTCGTTGATAACGGGATCACATCATTAGGAGAATGATGTGATGGACAAGACCCAATCCTAAGCATAGCACAAGATCGTGTAGTTCGTCTGCTAAAGCTTTTCTTATGTCAAGTATCATTTCCTTAGACCATGATATTGTGCAACTCCCGGATACCGTAGGAATGCTTTGGGTGTGCCAAACGTCACAACATAGCTGGGTGGCTATAAAGGCACACTATGGGTATCTCCGCAAGCGTTTGTTGAGTTGGCACGAATCGAGACTGGGATTTGTCACTCCATGTGATGGAGAGGTATCTCTGGGCCCACTCGGTAAGACATCATCATAATGAACTCAATGTGACCAAGGAGTTGATCATGGGATGATGCGTTACGGAACGAGTAAAGAGACTTGCCGGTAACGAGATTGAACAAGGTATAGGGATACCGACGATCGAATCTCGGGCAAGTATCATACCGGTAGACAAAGGGGATTGTGTACGGGATTGATTGAATCCCCGACATCATGGTTCGTCCGATGAGATCATCATGGAACATGTGGGAGCCAACATGGGTATCCAGATCCCACTGTCAGTTATTGGCCGGAGAGATGTCTCGGTCATGTCTACATGGTTCCCGAACCCGTAGGGTCTACACACTTAAGGTTCGGTGACGCTAGAGTTGTTATGGGAAATAGTATGCGGTTATCGAATGTTGTTTGGAGTCCCGGATGAGATCCCGAACGTCACGAGGAGTTCCGGAATGGTCCGGAGGTGAAGATTTATATGTGGTAAGTCATCATACGGTCACCGGAAGTATTCGGGGGTTTGCCGGTATTGTACCGGGACCACCGAAGGGGTTACGGGGATCCACCGGGAGGGTCCACCTGCCCCGGAGGGCCCTATGGGCTGTATGTGGAAGGGAACCAGCCCCTAAGTGGGCTGGGCGCCATTCCCCCAGGGCCCATGCGCCTGGGGTTGGGGGGACCCTAAGCACTACAAAAAAATACACTTCCGTGATGATACGTGTTTGTCACATTAGGTCCCGTTTTCTGTCATGCATGTACATCCATGACAAATTTATGACAGAATCAAGATAGTCATACCTATGCTGTCGTAGAAGTGTTCCATGACATTACCAAAATTATCATCACGGAAGTGTCCGCTTCCATGACGATAAATCGCGCGTCACGGAAGTGCTTTCGTCAAGGGTGACCGACACGTGGCATCCACCGTAACGGAACGCCGTTAAGCTATCGGGTCCGGTTTTGGATCTGATAACCCGTTAACAGCCCCGGCCAATGGGGATTTTCCACGTGTAAAATCATCATTGGCTGGAGGAAACACGTGTCGGCTCACCGTTGGGACTGATGTCATCCACTCATTGGACCCAAGGCGCCTATGATACGTCGACACGTGGCACGGCCCAACAGAGGCCCATATAGGTTTAAAAGGTCGGCCCAGTCAAAGGCCCGTAGTACTTACTCAGGTACTAGTGGGCCAGCCCAATAACGGCCTGCTTAATAAAGGCCCATTTACGGCCCGAAGCCAGATCTGACCTGTTAATTGTTTGCTGAATATTTGGGTCCATTTACGGCCCGAAGCCAGATCTGGCCCTTTAATTGTTCGCCGAATATTTGGGCCCAATTACAGCCCAGTGACTTTTGGCCTGTTATAGGCCCGATGTAGACATGGGCGCATTTCAGCCCGATGTGACTTTCGGCCTGGGAATGGCCCGTGCTGCCCATGGGCCATATATGGTCCGACGGGACATCGGGCCCACTAACGGCCCGTGATAAAGGTGGCAACAGTTAAGCCCAACGTGACTTTGGGCCTGTTAAAGGCCTGTCGCATAATTTGGCCCGTTGATGTGTGTACTAAGCTTTCGGCCTCTTAAAGGCCCATGATATCAGTGGGCCAACTAAGGCCCGAGATATGTTTCGGCCTAGTAACTGCCCTGATATAACTGGGCCCAAAAAGGCCCGGTCTACATTTCAGCCTACTGAAGGCTCGTCGACGACTAGTGAAAATTGAGGCCCAATATGCATTTCGGCCTGCTAAAGGCCCATGGTTTCATCTGGGCCGTAACAGGCCAGTACAATATTCAGCCTGTTAATGGCCCAACGCTACTTGGGCCAAACTAAGTGCTGGGTCCACAAAAGGCCCATCTAAAATATACGCCGGTGTAAGTTGTGGGCCTTGCGCAAAGTGTGAAGGCCCCAATCATTCGCCCAAGAAAGATGCAGGCCGGCCCAATTGTGGCCCGCTAAACACCAGGCCCGTTAGAGGCGAATGTTTCAGCCCGGTCGACTACATCTGATTTTTTTTAGATAGCGAATGATGGCAGTAACTAGTAGGAATTAAGAACAAACCTACTCTATACAATAAAGAAATTATGGCATAGTAACTAAGAATAAACCTACACTATACAATAAAGGATTTATGGTATATTACATCCACTGAGCATCGAAGTTCGCCACCAGTGATCATAAAGCGCAACGAAGAAGCAGATTACAAAAACTGGACACCATTGCAGCGTAACAAAATAATACTGAACCGAGACCACTTCCAAGACAGTTCAAGAAAGGTTAGCCTTGTGCGGGAACTACTGCGCAAGCTGCTGAGCAAGGCTGTGAGACCGGCCTAGCATGTCGGTCATAGCTTCCAGGTGTAGCTGTTTAGCGATGAGGTTCTCATTGGTGTTCTCCGCAATCTTTCTTAGAGATAGGACTTCAAGTCAAAGTTGAGTTGCATAATGCCTTTCTGTTAGAACTTGGGACTGAAGAAGTCGAACTGATTCAGACAACGAGTTCTGTGAGCTTGTCTGACTGCTAGTCTCAAGTAACTTGAACACTGCATCAAGACAAAACTTTGGGGTTGTCTCGCTATCTTCAAGATGTTTTGCCTTCTTTGCTGCAATATATGTTGGGTTTGTCGCACAGCCTTCAGCAGACATGTGCATGCCATCAGGCATATTACCCTGAAACAAAGCATAGAGATGACAGGTTTTGCACGTGTATAAACAAAGATGATAACTGTGCTGTCAATTCCATCCAATTTTTATAAAATAAAGAGTAAGTTCAAAATATCAATAGCATAATTTGGCATTGTTCATAATGCGGGGAGCTTCACCACACTACTGGATTACCATGTCAACATAACAAGCATAGATGAAGGGCAAAGAAAATCATTGTATCTATTTTGGTTAATGTGCATGGCATGTTGTTCATATCATCAGCCACATCAGTAAGATAAAACAGGAGATGACAAGGTGCAAACATGGGCTGCTTCACCACACACTGGATTATAGATCCACAAAAACAAGCATACATATAGGGAGTATTGAGTAATGTGCATGGTATGAATAAGGAATTTGGTTTTACAAGTAAAACTTAGAACTTACGGTTCTTGCGAACATGCATTTTGGTAGAAACAGCGAACTAAACAGCAGTAAACGATAGGGAGTATGAGCAAATTAAACAGCAGTTGAGGATAAAGGCTTTAGAAGGACTGACTTACATTAACAGTTAACATCGGCTTTATAATGCCTTTCTCCATGTCAAGGGAAGGATAACTCAAGAGTTTCAGCACAGAATCTTCTTCATAAGCATTGCATGTACTCTACATTTTGTAGAGAGTATTTATAGATATGATAATACTAGAAGGGATAGAGGATAATGAAGATAAGATGCAGATTGATGCTACATAATCAACTACCAATCCCTAGAAGTACAAGCATTACAGGACAAAATGTACTGACAAGAGCAATGGGCTACACTTCTGCACTGGCATTGTCTGTGTATTCTGCTTTTTGGTAAGATTAAATATAGATATGGTCTTTTTTAGTAAATGGTGGGCGAGGGAGATAAGATGCAGAATGCTACACAATGAACCAATCCCTCTTCCATAATACAAGAGTGTTTTGAACACTGGTGTACTATACAAAACGTTCTTATATTATGGGACGGAGGGAGTAGCTGTTAATGTAAGTACAGTGATAGACGACGTTCAGTCCTTACAAGAGGACTGCAGAGCTAAACTTCTTCAAAAGCATTGGGTTGATTCTAAATTTATGTAAGAGTCCATACGGATCTTATAATGTCCACCAAATGGACGATAACGAGGCTAACATGTGCAGTGATGCTACATAATCAAATAGCTATGAAAGTAAGTATGGTCATATAGGGCAAGAGGTACTCACAAGAGCAATGTAGTGTGCAGTTAGTTGCGAGATTCTGTGGTCCCTTGAGAACGAATGTTCTTCTGCTAACAGTTTTCGTACAAGTGAGACGTTAAGGCAAATGCAGAAATGTAGTTCAAATTGTGATGTGATATCATAGATAGTACCTTACGTTGCAGCCGAGACCAATGTGTAACAAGATTATTCCAGTCACCATCGGATAAATGTAGCACCAGAGACTTTACAGAAATTTTGTTTAGAGGCTTGCCATCGAAGTGCGCTTGCCTCAAGTAGGAACGATACTTCATCAACGAGTGCTTGAAAAGTGCAACCAACCCTTGCTCGTCTTCACAATCCAGTTTGGTCCTCGCCTATTTAAAAGAATGAAATCTTGTGTCTTCTGTCAGCAGAAACATATGCAGTAATGACCATGAATAACATTAGTACATTACTTACGCGTAAGTTGCGGAGGAAGACTGGAAATTGTTCTGTGTTTGCGGTATAATCTTTCCATGAAGGAAAGATGCGCACAAAGTTCCTGACAACAATATAAGCTTTGTCTTCTAAACTGGGAAGAAATGGAACAGGGGTCCTATTTGCTGCAATTGGGGATCTCTCTGGTTCGAAAAGGGATTTGGCAACTGGATTTGGTGTACTCTTTGCTGGAATGGGGGTTTTGCGTCGTAGAGCTGGTGCTATGTCAACTGGCATAATCATAATGTTTACTGCAGTTGGGGTCTGCTGAGTTGGGGCATCAGAAATGACCAGTGTAGTAGGACTAGAGTCTACTAGAGTTGGGGTGTTTTGTGGGTCAGGTGATATTGCAACTACACCTAATGGGCTATTTGATTTATCAGGTGCCACTACCTTTTCCAAATACTTTGCATGTGCTCCTCCACGATCAGCAATCGCCCTCTTCCTTTTGAACGTATGATACACAAGAACAGCATTTGAATGGATAAATATGGTATGATGACAGATGGAATATGTACTGAAAATGGATAGGCAGGTCGTATTCACATACACGATGTGTAAACTAAGCTAATGGCAGTTCAACAAAGTAGAAGCAATGCAAAGCATCAGTTGCAAGATATGTGCGACAAATATAACCTTGGAAAGTTAGAGCAAGCACCTTGATGGGTGAATAAGATAGGGCATCTTCCTCTGACTCCTCCACTAGGGAGCTACATTGACTTAGGTCTCCCTCCAGCTCAGAATCACTATTAGGATCATATTCTGAGCATGAATCTGTAGGTGGAGAGCGTTTGCATTGCATTGCATCCAGACTTGATTTCAGTCCCTTAATGCCAAGTTTGACAGCCATGGCATTGTTCTTCTTTATTCTTTTCATGCGCGCAAGCTCATAATCATTATGATGATGTTCAGAATCTGAGATTCATGAAAACATAAAAAGTAGTCAGATTATCTATGGAATGCATTGCGGATTCAACTCGAAGAGTGTCTCCCTATAAACCCTTGCATATGCAAAGTTCACCCCCCAACCGTGCTGACCAGACCACACACAGAAATACAAACCCCTTATGTCTCTATAACAGGCAGACACACATTTCAAAACTGAAGTAGGAACATTAGAATTATATGAACTTCGTATTTGAACAAATAAACTAAGGAATTATGAGTGGCATAATGTTTAGCTTCAAGGGTGGAGTGTTGGTAGTGCGACACAAAGCAAGTAGGCAGATTGTATTCCATGTAAAAGATCGAAGCCTATGTAAAAGCTAGAAATGACACTTTGTTTCTATACAATGCAGTGTTCGTTGCCCACACATGATGGAAGAGATCACATAGAGAAATACTATTCACTCATGTCTACGGTTGCAGTATTTAGAAACAGGGTGGTCCACCTTAAAAGAATATTAACAACAAATATGACAAGGCAAGCATAGATGTAGTGAATCAATCATTTACTTGTGAGCTCACTAGGACAAGCATGCAGAATTGTAACTGCAGTAAGAGACCGTCCAAAATCTGAATCAAGAAGTTTGTCTAGCACTTATTGTTTGCAACTAATCGACGTGAATAATTGGATATTATATCGAATGAGTAAGAAAGACAAGTAAAATTTTCAACAAACCTGGCTTGCAGTAGTAATCTGGGTCAATGTCACTACGACCAACAATCCAAAATGACTAGTGTCTGTTCCTAGGGCCGGAATTTTGAAAACCCTGTGAACTTTACAGGTACTAAAGATTACCGAAATACATCTGAACCATTAAGTGTAGGTAGCACTGAGCACACAACAAACCCTAATGACAGTCCTGCCTAATGAGTAATGAATCAATTAGAAAATGGGTGATGAGGAGTGGCTGCTGAGTGTTGAGGACTTATCTCAGGATAAATCGGGTTGGCTTAGTGGGTGCTGCACGCCTGAGCCCTGAACGGACTAGGAAGGTAGGCACGGCGGCGCGCCCGCGCAGCGGTGATGCTGTTGGGCGAGCGGCTCCTGACCTCCTGTTAGTCCGGCGTCTCCTCCTAGAGTCATGCCGTCCGGGGACGGCAAGTCGCCGGCGAGGCAGGCGGCTGGGGGCGAGTAGAGATCGGAAGCGCGCAGCAGAACAGAGGGGAATCGGGGCCTGGGACGACCCAAAATCCCAGGGTGGGCCGGCCCACCGTGGGCACCTTGTAGAGATACACACCCGAGCGGCGAACATGCATTTTCGAAACTAAAATAGGAACATTTAGCTGACCAATTAAGCGAATCTGTTTTAATAATATCAGATTCGTATTTGAACAACTAAGCTTGTTTAGCTTGATGGGTCGAGCAGTGCTATTATGACACGAAGCACGTATTCTGATCGTATAGTGATCATAAAAGGGGGAAACCAGAGAAATGATATTTAGCAGCCATTGTTTGCTTCGAACTAAGAACTAAAGTCTAAGAGCTAAAAAGAAAGTAGAGTAACCAAGTTAAGATCTATTTTCTGTTGAGATCAAAAAGTTGAGGAGATATGAAGTACCACCTCTCTTGCGGCGCCGTGTAGGCATCGGGGGTGCGATGGCTGTCGGTGGCGTTGAAGCAGATCTGCGACGGTAGACGGGTGCATCGGGGGATAAGTCCCGTTGCGGTGGAAGAGAAGGTCGTGTGAGCGGCCCCGGCAAAGAGGACGACGCCGCCGATGAAGCGAGAGGACGTGATGCAAGGCTCTTGGTCCGTCGCCGTGGATGAGAAACGTCCATCTCTAGCAGTGGACGACGCGGTCTTGGTAGGCGCTCCGGCATGGTGGAGGACGGTGGCGATGGATGTGGTGGAGGACGGCGACGATGGATGTGGTGGAGGACGGCGGCGATGGATGGGGTGGCGGACGGAGGCTGGTGTGGGGATGGTGTTCTAGCGCGGACGGTGTATGAATGGGAAAATGGAGGGAGAGGTACGGGGAACCATGTTTTTGGGACGCGCCTGTCTGAAATATGGGAAAGTTACGAACTTAGCCCCCGTTTAAAATTTGGACGTCTCGTCGGTTGGGGATACGACGGTAATCTCGCATCTCGCCAATATTTGCCCAGAGCGATTTTGGGCGAGGAGAGGATGGTTGGCGCCCATGGTTGGCGCCCACGGTGTATGAACAGGGCTGACAGGTAGGGCGGTTGTGTCACGTCTGAGTGAAGTTACAAACCTGCCCCTATTGAAAATATTTGCCTACATCGATTTCGGCCGAGTCGAGTTTGTTTTGCCGCCCACCGTGTATGAATGGGGAAATGGAGGGAGAAACAGAGGTCTTTCGGACGAGCTTGAATCAAATGTGTTTTGCCGCCCATGTTGGCGCCCACCGTGTCGGAATGGGCTCAGAGGCGGTCGTGTCACGTCTTATTGAAGTTACTATCCTACCCCTATTTAGAGCAGTGGAAATCGGGCCGATGGATTGTCCGTGTAATGGGTAGACAGTAATTTCCATCTCCCAAACACTTGGCTTCGGGCAGCCGACGTGGGAGTGGACATTTTGCCGCTTCTTTCGAATTTTGGGACAATAAGCATCCACGTTTACCCTGGCAACTAAATTCGAATCCATTTTGTATTCCTATACGAATCTTTATAAATCATTCTATGTGTTTTTATATATCTTCAAAAGGACGACAAAGATGTATTCCACTGTCATATATGAATATGGTTTACAAATGCCGATACTCAAATTCAGAAGCTAGAATCCAGTTTAAGGTGAATTCGAATATTTGGAACACTTCATGTCCAACTCAAATGTCACACGCAGCATAATGTGTACTCCCATTTAGATATGTACACAAGCGATGTATCAAGATTCAAATACCGAGTGAATCAACCAAGAATGTACAGAACTAACAGACATATAAACACTTATAGAGTATATGGATCAATAATATCAACTAACATACATAAGCCAGGCCGCTGTACTTTTCTTTGCTACAACAGCATCCTTTTTTTAGCCAAGCTACTACAGCATCTTGGCCCTTTCCGATGCGTGCCACTTATGGTCCATCTATACTACTATTATTGCTGAATGCACATTCAGCCCGATTGGCATATTTGTAGGTCTGGCACAGCAATCAAAATGAAATGTCTCCGAGTCTTATCAATTAATACAGACTTGTGCTCAAATAAAATTACAAACCAAAAAACAAAAAAATTATTACATGATCTCTAAAACAAATGGTTTGATTGATTACATGAACAAACAACACAAAGGTTATTCAACGATGGAAAGAACATTTCACCTATGATTTACCAAGTGGGAATTTAATTTCCTTTTTTCCTTCAGGACCTTAACAATGTGGTCAGTCTCAGCTTGCTTCGTTTTGAAATCCACCAAATATTTAATGGTTGTCTTGAGTACTGCTACTGATTGTGCTGTTTGCTTCCTCAACATGTCAACTTCATCTCTAAGTGCAGAAGCAGAATCTCTTTCTACCACTAGTTTAGCCTCTAGAGCATCAGCAGTTGGCAATTCATAATGCACGATTGGGCCGGTGCCACTGCTGTGGGATGATACAACGTCCATGGGGACCTCGCTCTTTGATCTTGGGCTAACCTGTTTTGCCATTAAAGTTCCGATTGGATTCAGAAAAGTTGAAGTTAGCAAAACATCTCAACTGGGAGTTATAACAGCAAACCAGTTAAACAAACAAGGAATTAAAGAGTTTCAATTCGATGCTGAAAAGTAGTTATTAACATCATTGTAACCCGTTGTTGCAGCAGCAAAGCAGTTAAACAAACAAGTAGCTATTTAAGTTCAGGCAAACAGGTAATTCTTAACAGTAAGTATCAAACACATAGATAGGTGCAGTCTATAATAGGATTAACAGGCTGTGGCATTATGTAATCAGTAGCAAACTAAATTAAGCCAAGCAACGTAATTGAACAATTTTGCAATAAGTGGCTAACTAAAATTCCGAGAAGCAGGTAACTGAACTTACGCTAGTTCTTTGTACAGGCACACTGCAACTTCTTTTTCGCTTACAAGGTTGTACGAAGGAGTCCATGGCATCAATTGCTTGGATACGCAGTCCCAATACTTCTTTCTTCCCACACTGCATTGGTAAGTCGAATGGTTAATCTGGTAAGATGGTGCGTCCTTGATATGTTATATGAGGACGTGTAGTCAGACTAGTTGTAGCCACACACATCACACTGGCTTTTACTGTATATTTCATGCGATTACTTTTGGCATATCGAGATCTAAGCAATCTACAATAGGATGAAAAGACTGGCATCCTTCACATTATTGGCGAACTCAGTTCATAGAAACAAGCAATTCAACCATTCTGTGGGTAAATCAAAAGCGCCACTGGAATATTTTTCACTACCCCTATCATACACGCAAAAAGGGGCGACGCCACCATAGGGGCTGGTATGGGCGGCCGCCTCGGGTGGCTCGAAAGTGTGCACCTAGTTTGAGTCGTCCAGGTTGGCCCAGGCTAGTTTTGTTCGTCCCAACGCACGAGCAGGCAATGTAAAAATGAAGAAAAATGTTTCAATTTGGATAGGCCAATAACATAAGTGCAAGGCAGGCCCTATAGCAGGCTCGCGGCCCAAACGAGCGCCTCCCATATCGATCGACAGCAGGAAAAATCCCAATTCATCCGCTCCAGCCTCCAGTCTGGTTCGCTCCTAACCTAGCCGCCGCTGGACAGACCGACACAGCACTTCCTCGCGCCCTCGTTGGAGGGCGGTCGCCGGGCTTCAAGCGAACGGAAGGACAAGAAGATGAAGATCCAACCCTGGGTGTAGCCTGCGTGGGAGGCAGCGGCGGCAGCACGGGCATGGCATCGAGCTTGCGCAAACGGACAGTCGCAGCTTGCAAGAGTAGCATGCGCAACGAGCAGGTACATCACATCCCTGATTATATCTAATTCAACTCTTCAATTTCTGGCCAATAGTTAAACCTGACGGTGTTGTAAAACTGCTTGTATGTAGGGAATCTATGAGAAAATGAAACCAATTTCTACTTATTTTATAACTCCCCCAATCAATACTGAACTGACTGAATCTGATGTATCTAATCAAGTTTCCGGTGCAAACATCCAAGCTCATGTTGTTCTTGAGCCTGAAGTGTCTAATGAACAGACTGCTAATGAAGGATTTGATGCAAACATTTTACATGCTCCTGGTGATGAACATATAGTGTCTAATGAGGCATCTAATGCAAGCATTTTGCAAGCTCCCATTGAAGGATTTAGTGTCTAATGATGATCTGCTATGTTGAGAGAGACATAGAGATTTGCAGGCATTGATGACAAGCAAATTATAGTGCATTTTCATGGCTTGAGGAAACGTCGAGGCCATCTACCAGAAAGTCCCCGTATCATGACAACGTAGCATAAATACTTTTCTAATCTGTTGTTTGAAACTATTGGCATACTTGTGCAGGATAGATATATTGATATGCAGTTTGCGCACTGGTTATAGGTGCAATTACACTTCGATATTTTCAGCCAGAGAACGAATAATTCAAGCAGGTACAGACCATGTTTGTAGTCCTTGTACACCATGTTGCATTTTGTGTTTTTTGGTGCTTGCATCATTTAGTGTTTATAATCTGAACTACTTTGGATCATTAGCTGGTTTTCAAAGTGCATGTAGCTTCACATTTCTCAAGTTATGTTGATTTCCGGAGTGCAAGTGCCTTCGTATTTTTTAAGTTAAATGTTCGCCCCTGGTAACTTGAATTCGTGGATCCGCCACTGCACACAAATCATACACGAATGCCAGTACGAATTAAATGAAATGCAGGGACTTACGCTAGCTCGTTGTACAGGCTCACTGCAGCTCTGCTTGCGCTTGGGATGTTCCATGTACAAGTCCATGTTACCACTTGCTTGGATGTGCAGGCCTTGTGCTCCTTGCATCCCCCTCTGCATTTTTGACACGGCGAATGGCTGATCAAATAAGAGGAATCGACCTTGCTGTTGTACCGGAGGACAGATACTTAAAAGGTTATACGGGTGTGCAGGATGTGTACCAGATCCCGTAGCGCCGTCATGCTTCGCTAAAAAATGGATTTGCTTGTTTCAGATGATATCTCCAGAAGAAATAAGAGTTAAAGTCAGAGTTGGATAGGCGTGTAAGCTAAGAGAGCAGTGAAAGGATATCCAAACATCGTCGGAACAGTGCACAAGGGAGTGATGTGTGGATACCTAGTTCGGGCCGGCGTTTGGGCATGCTCGCCTAGCTAGAGTGCGGGTCACTTCAGAGCCGTTGAGGGTGATGCGCTGGCGTTGGCTGGCCGCGCACGGATGCAGATCTTGAGTGGCAGCAGAGCGCTACGATGCGCTGGACGAGACCGTTGGTGAAGCCCCAGCGGCCTCGGGGGGCGGAGGCGCGACGATGTGCTCGGTGAAGTAGCCCCGGTGAGCTGGGAGACGGCGTCGGTGAAGCGCACCTGATGCGGTGGAAGTCGGTGTCTGTGAGGCATGTCGGTTGCGGCGGCCGACGTTGTCGGTGGACCACCCGGTGCGGTGGACGAGGGCGTAGATGAGGTAGCTCCGGTGCGGTGGTGAAGCGCGATCGTCGTCGTCGTCCGGCACAGAGGTGGGGAACGAGACGAGACGAGGGGCGATTCGAACTTTGCTTGGGTTTGCGGAGAATTAGGGATTTGAGCAATCTGGGCGCGGAAGGGGGCGGTGGAGAAGGGAGATTTTGCAGGGCTGGAATTGGGGCCGCCAGATATTTCAATCCGAAACGTGGAAGCGCGAACTTATTTTGTCGTCGTCCTTTTTGGGGGGGGGAGGGAGGGGGTGGGTGGCTGGGTGCTACGCGTCCGTCCGACACACGCGACCACCACGACACGACCCTTGTGCGCGTACATTTGAGAATGCAAACGAATTTTCTTTCATTTGCAAACGAATCTGTATGTATTACCTTGCCCGTGTTTTCCTTGCAATAATTAGTCATTCGAAACAAGATACTATAAATTAATTAATGAGGAGTTATTTGAAAAAAAATCGAAACGGTATCCACGCTAACGTGGATTAGAGTGTGTGTCACATAATTAGTTATTTGAATTAGAGTGTGTGTCACATAGCGATCTCCAATTCTAACATGGATTTCGCATTTCACTGTATCCACACTACTTTTTTAATACAAATTCATATGTATATGATGAACACCATGGTAGTGAGAAAACTTTTGGATGGATTCAAACATATGACCTACAAAATAGCACAACAAATCGAGTCAATGTCAACTTTTCGAAACCTAGTATGGCACGAATTCGAAATAATTACCCATATGCATGGTCCTCAGTTCAAATCTTACAATGTACACCGAATTGAAACATCGATATTAAGTCTCGTACTATCTACATTCAAATGTTGTTTTTAGCCCCCCCCCCCCGCACACACGCTACATACTTCCTGTATCGGTCAATCTTCCTCTCCTAACCACCTTAGGAAGCTATCGGTTTCCAACACACATCCATTCTTTCTCTCCATGTTTCGATCTCTAACTCTCTCAACTACACAACCCCCTTTTTCCACTCTGTTACGAAATGTATTTACCTCACACACCCGCCATTGCACCCCATGCCGAGCTCTCTCTCTCCTCTCCCTCTCACCCTCTCGCGCTATATACATGCATTGCCTATCTAGCCCCCAACCTCTCGTGCGCACGCACGCACGTTGTCTATCTAGGTCACTCCCTCGAGACTGTCTCACTCTTTCTTCCGCACGGCGGGCCACACTCGCTCAATCTCGCTCTCTTTATCTGAGTCTCGTTTAACCTCGTTTTCTTTCACACACAAATGATATATCTCCCTGTTCGGCCTCGATCGACACACTCTATACTCTCTTACACAGATTGTCTATCTAGGTCAATCCATCGAAGCCGCCCCCACTCTTTCGACCTCATGGAGGGCCATGCTCGCTCTCTCTCTCTCTCTCTCTCTCTCCCTCTCTCTCTCTTTGTATGTCTCGATTGACCTCGCTCTTTCTCGGACAAAAACGATATATCACCATGTTTGAGCCCAATTCGACTTATTCACATTGTATACTCTCTCACGCACATTGTCTATCTAGGTCACTCTCTCCAACCCGTCTCACTCTTTCGATCGCACGACGACCCTATGTGATCGATCGACCTTGCTTCCTCCCACGCACAAAATATATCTACACGTCTGTGACTGGATCATCTCTCAAGATCTATCTTACAGCCCTCACCCTTGCCAAAAGCTCAATCGAACAATATCTCTCCAGAGCATATATATTTGTTCCATGAATGTCGGACCACACTCACTTTGTCTCTCTATCTATATGTCTCTCGATTGACCTCGCTTTCTCACGCCGTATCTTCCACACATTGAAGCTACCTCTCCATCCCTCGCAAAGCCGGAGCTATTTACATTGCGAGGGGCACTCCAACCTTGGATTAATTTGTGTAGGCATTTATTCCGGTCGGTTTAGATTATATTTTCGTAGCATTCGGCCCACAACTACTCGAAACACCGTTGCAACCCCCGCAACTCCCCTAGTTGATTTCCCTCTGGCTCGGTCATCGCTCTCTCGCACGTCCTTTCTCGCCTTCAACGTCGCACCATGGTATTATTGCAAAAAACTCTGTTGTTCTCTTTAATTATTATAAATAAGCTACAAAACTACACACCGATAGTCCACTTGGAATGGAACAAATTTGGACCCACAAATTAAAGTGCTACAAACTACACACCGAGGGGCCCACATGTCATGAAACAAATTTGGACCCATATACAAATTAAAAAATAAAGGACGAGGATCGAACATGCGACCAGGGCCTTCAAGCCGCACGTCAATAGGCAACATACGTAGAACAGCAATGTTTGTTGTACCTCCCTTTGTTCACATAATGTTTTTATATTACCACAGCCTATTTAATTGATAACATGTAATATTATTTTTAGTACTATTCGCCTTCACTTACTGGTGGGTTCCATGTGTGCTCTCTCTCTCCTCCCCTTCTGCGTTTAGACGCACGGGCAAACACGAAGAACTCGCGGGCGATGTTGCCGTTGACCATATCTGGACGCATTCATAAGTTACGGCACCAGTTTCACGTGCTAGCAGCACTAGTCAGTGTGTATGTGCAATGCACGTTAATTTGGAAGTATATTAAGTGCATGCGGATATTAAGTTGGATATTATTTGCGTGTTATTATGTGATTAGCACTATTTTTGGCATGAAATTAACTGCACGCTAAACGTGTTGAGCGCTCGACATTGAAGCAGTCTAGGTCGTTGGATGACAAGGAATACATGTGGCTTGATGACGTTTTATATTTAATTTGATACGGCTCTAGCAGAACATTCAATCGATCAAACCATAGATTTCTTTCAGTCTGACTCCAACTTTAAATTATACGACGATCGATCTAAAATAAACGGAAATGATAAACGTTCGGATTTTAAGCATGGCAATCTGAATGTTTTTCATGGCAAATTTAGATTACGCTGCAGCGGCGGGGGCTTCTTGCGGTGGGAAGCGGCTCCTCTGCCGTGCTCTGTGTGTCGTCGGGCCACTGACTGACGGCGACGGCGGCGTCTTGCACCGTTGTTGGCGTACTCCTGGACGTTGGCCCTAGCTTCAAGGAAGGCCACAATGTTCTGGACTTCGGTCTCCAGGAGCGAGTCAACTGGCGGGAGGAGGCGACTGGCATTGGTGCAAGGAAGCGGTCAATGGCGGCCATCCACGCCGCTGAGGGGGCCACTTGCACCCGCGCGGGGACAGGCGCTGTCAACGGCGCGGCGGAGACATTCGTGTGCACGGGCACCGGCACGGGCACGCACGTAGGCGCATGCGCTGGCAGGTGCACGGGCACTGGCACGGGCGTGCGCGTCAGTGCACGCACAGGCGCATGCGCTGGCAGGTGCACGGGCGCGTGAAATTCGGCGGGGACCTCGTGGAACACCGTGGCATCAAGCTCGGCGACAATGTGCGGCTTCCAGCCCATCAATACCATGAGGATGGGCGCTGGCACAGTCGGGGCAACGGGAGCCGGAACAGGAGCGGGGACAGGCGCGACGTCTTCCTGCAAGGCCAGTTCAAGCTCGTCCCAAAGCGCCTTATGTTCTTGAGACTCCGGCTGGGTGTCTTCCTCAGGAAACTGGAAGACAAAGGGCAGACCATCGTGATGCGGCATGGCGTACGTTTAGGTCAGGCTGGTTGGAGGTAGATGACAGGAGAATCGGAGAGGAAGAGAGAAGACTGTAGCGATACCGGGTAGTGCGGGGTTCATTTTAAACTGCGGCGCCGGCGACATTAAAAGTGGGAGCAGTTGGGACGAAGGTGGGCGGCGGAGCCTGGTCAAAGGGCTCGCCTCCCGGTGAGCCTGCACAGCAGTCTGCTCGCACGCCTCCCGTCGACTCACACGCTTGCTCGGACGGTACCCGCCGATGAGAAGCGGGACTCGTGGTGGCACGTAAACGCCCACGGTTTCAATAGTGAAAGCATTCGCCTTAACATGACAGGTCTTTGTTCCAAAATACCTTGGCTCTTCATTTGTGCAAGTTGTCATAAGTAGCTTGTCTCAAATTGAAGAAAAAAATTACGAAGTAATATTTGTGCCATATCATGTGACCATGCTCAGTTTCAAGAATTTATGGTCATTTTTGGATTTTCTGAAATTTAAGATCCAGGATTCGAAATAAATTTTCAAGCCATACATCTGTCCTGATGTATTTCTTAAGAAAGGATTTGGTCAAACATTTTGCTTAGTTAGACTTCAGACAAGTTATATATGCAGAGCAAAAGGATAATCCCACCGTACCAGTGCATTGCCTGATATATTAACTCAAGTACTAGGCACGAACAAACGGGCTCAATTCTGTGCTCATCCTGTGTAGTAGTAGTAGTAGTAGTAGTAGTAGTAGTAGTAGTAGTAGTAGTAGTAGTAGTAGTAGTAGTAGTAGTAGTAGTAGTAGTAGTAGTAGTAGTAGTAGTACTAGGCAATGTAGTTGACGGGTGACCTTGGCGAGCGGCGACCGAGGGAATTAAACCGTGCTCGGCACGGTAGGTAACGTTGTCTAGTTACTTTTTTTAACACAACGTTGTCTAGTTACTAAAGCATCCCTCCGTTGTTCATCGGTAGTCATTATGGACCGGGGACGTGAGGGGAATTTCCTAGGGCTGGAATTCTGGCCGCCAAATATTTCGACTCGGAACATGGAGGCTCGAGTGGTTGGGGTTGCCTAATGTGCGTACCACGCACGCCACCAAAAGGACACGAGCCCGGTTTTTTTATTTTTTATTTTTTTAGGATTAACACGAGCCAAGGTCTGGCTGGTACGCCGTTGGGTCCTACCATTCGAGAAAAAGAAAGGAACCTTTTAAGTTGCCGAACGAATCTATGTGTATTACAATGCCCGTATTTTCCTTGCAAATACTAATCGCAACATGGTAATTGATTTATGATGAGTTGTTGAATTAGAGTGAGTTTGTGATATAGTGATCTCAACGTGGATTTCACATTTCATGGTATCCCTGCTAAGTTTTTCAATGCAAATTCAAATTTAAAAGATGAACAATATGGAGGTGAGAAAACTTTGTATGTATCAAGCATATGACCACACACACACACAGACACCCACACACGAACACACCAACAATCCAATAAGTATAGTGCATCTATTTTTCCAAACCATGCATGTATGACACGAATTCAAAAATACTCCTTCTGTTCCTAAATATTAGTCTTTTAGAGATTTCAGCAAGCGACTACATACGGAGCAAAATGAGTGAATCTACACTCTAAAATATGTCTATATACATCCGTATGTGCCAGTCCACTTGAAATCTCTGAAAAAACTAATATTTAGGAATGAAGGGAGTAAAATGTAAGACATGCATGGTCCTCAATTCAATATTTAAAACGAACATGAAACTGAAACATGAATATTAAGTCTAGTACTACAGTACATGCAAATGTTGTGTTTAATTAGGCGGAACTATGATTGTCGGGGGTCACCCCCTCGACCTTAGATAAAATTGTGAAGCTCTGTTTAGGGTTTTTTTAGATTATATTTGTCCCCACCCTCCCAACCACCGATTGGTTGTGCACCCCCCACCCCTCCTCCCCGGGAGAATATCATGTGCCCCCATACCTTAGATGCTATATGCCGATACGAGTTGCTTGGAGCTTGTAGATCTGAGATATAGCAGCTCACATGATGCCTTAATATTTTTACAGGAAACCTTGATGAGTTTGAGAATTGCACACAATTTGTACAAAAACTACTCAGATCCCTTGGATCCCATATCCAACGACCTCGAAGCTCGTATCACCGTAGCATCTAAGATGAAGGAGGACATCATATTCTCCTGTATGTAAGAATGTCATGTGCTACCACACCTTAGATGCTTTGGTGATACAAGCTCTTCAGAGCCGTTGGATTTGTGACCCAACGCCTCCTCGGTGGTTAGAATGGTTTTTTGCAGAAAAGCCCCCAAAGAGTTTGGCCACTGCTTACAAGCACAAAGACTACTCAGATGCCGTTGGATCTCAGATCAAACAACCTCGAAGCTCGTATCACCGTAGCATCCAAGCTGCGAGAGCACCTTATGTTTTCTCGCACGGGAGAATATGAGGTGCTCCCACACCGTAGATTCTATGGTGATACGAGTTCACGGAGATCTAAATGCCCACAGTAGGAGGTTTGAATGTTTTTGCAATATACGGCTGATAGAGTTTGGGAATTGCGCAGAAAGTACAAGTACTACGCATGTGCCATCTGATCACTGATCATACGACCTAGATGCTCATATCACCGTAGCGGGTAATTAAGCTACGGGGAGCACCTAATATGAGCAACGAGGAGCCGTTGGATCCAAGATGCAGCGGCACACACGAGTGTGACACCCAAGTTTTTATTTGGATTTTTCAAAAAAAAAGATTTCTATTTGACTTGAGGGGAGCAATTTAAATTTTTCTTTAAGAGAACTCTCCCTCTCATATATTTTTCCTGATGGCAAAAGTTTTGTTTGGATTCACCCAAGATCTGCCTTTGGTCTTGGAAGTTCTTACTTTTCATTTGGACTCAAAACAAAATGTTTTTCATTTGGGAAAATAACTTCTGAAAATCTTTTTGAATTTGCACTATGGCTTTTGGAAAGTCCTTTACCACTTTCAACTTTCCCTTCTTACCATGACATTAGTGCAAATCCTCTCCCCAAATCCCTCCCTCACCTTTGGATCATGTTTTACACCTAATCCAGCAAGTTGAACCTCCCCATGTGATTTTTCCCATTCAAATTTCATTCAAACAAATTTCTGCCTTCTATTCTACCACTTGGAGGTTTACAAAGGAACTCCATTTTCTGTTTGGACTTTTACCACCAAACTTCTTTCCCCTCCTAGTCCTTTGAACCCTCAACCTGGAACCATGAAGATCCACTAGTCTTCAGTTCAAAAATTTCAAACTACACCTGCTGCAAGTTTGGACCAGATTTGGCAAATTTGGTGAATATCATTCAAAACCTTCTCCAAAAATTCCAAGTAAATTCAGGCAGCCCCTGGGTGCTTTGAGTGATCATCTCACCAAGTTACAGCTCCAGAAAAAATTACCTCATAGCCAAAACCTTCTGTCGAACACCTGCAGTGCACTGTCTTTGTCAAAGTTCAGAAAGTTCAGAGATTCAGTTCAGTGCTCACTGTCGTTTTCTTCAGAGATGGACATCGATCTCGCCAGTGCCACCGCGTCGCCTTGCTCCTCGTCCTCGCCCCCTTGTTCCTGCACCGCACGAGTGCCTGGCACCTTGCGGGCGTCGGCGACGAGCAGCAGAAGGTGCGCCACCCCGTGACCAACGCCGGCGGCGGCTTTGCGGGCGCCAGCGGGAGACACGGCGCCGACGACGCCACCCAGCGCCGCCCAAACCACCGGAGCTCGCCGCGTGGCCTTCCACTCCCCCGAACGCGCTGCCGCTCTCGTCGTGAACCGCAGGGCGCAAAGCGCGCTCTCTGCCGCCGTTGAGCCCGTGCGGTCACCTCACCGTGGACCGACGCCATTACGCCAAGACCGACCCCGTTTAGCTGCAAATCGAGTCCAGTAACATCCACTGATGCTGCCCGACCGCTCAAACCCCCTGCCAACCCACTGCTCCGCCGTAATCGCTCGCCGGAGATTCACCGTTCACGGCCATCCCGTTGATCTGCCTATAAATATAGGCCCCGAGCTTCAACTCGAGCACCCACCAGCCCTGCACTCCCCCTAGAGCACGCCTAGCCACTGGAAGAGCCCCGAGGAGGTCTCCTTCCTCGACTTCGGCCGCCGCGACCCGCCACGGGATCCAGCCCGATTCGCCCCCGTGTGTGCTCCTCCGCCTCCATTCTCTTGCCAGTAGCTTCACCATGCATCCCTCTTTCTGACCCGCACTTCAATTTGAAGCTTGCAGCCCTCCACCGGAGTTCCCCATCCTCACCCGAGCCGCCGTCCGCCGGAGAAAGTGTCGCCGTCGACGTGGTGCTCCCCGTTGGACGAGTCCACCACCCACGGACGTGGAAGAGGACGCTGAAGCTCTTGGTACCCTCCGTTTCTCCTAACTCGCCGTGGTTCGACGCCGGCGTCCACCGCAGTCTTCGGGCGCCGGCGAGCTTTTCAAACCTGACATGTGGACCCCGCGTGTCAGCCTCTGTTCTTTTATTCGCGAACCGTTTTTTGTTGACGCCTTCGGGCGAAATACGTTTTCTCCTTTGTGCTTGCGCATTCCCAGCCGAAGCGTTTTCTGTTTTCTCAGTTAAAACCCTGGAACTTTTCTGTTTCATTACAGATAAGTCCCTGGACAGAAACCTTTATAACTTTTTAATAAAAAGGTATTTGTGAGTGATTCTTTTTCTGACAATCTTCAAATTTTGTCTAGTTTTTTATGGGATTTATTTGAAAAATATTTGGAAGAGTTTCTGTGCATGTGTTGGTTTTCACGTTAGTACCCGTTTCGTGATTGCCGTAGGTTCCGGGAGAGGTGACGGAGCCGCGAACTTCGCCGAGCTAGACTCCGACTTCTCCGAACCAGGCAAGCATGTTTGAACATTTGATATGGCAGATGTTTTGCATGTTCATGTGAAAGTTTGTGCGTGGCATGTGAGTGTCGATAAATACCGCGTCGCTCGTAAGGCAACGACCCGGTTGTTCCGTAGTTGCGATGACCTCTGATGAGAGGTGGCCTAATCATGTGATGACATGAAGGGCAGCAAGGTGGTACTGTTGTAGCATGCCAGCCTTGCGTCATCCGACCCTCTGCGACGTTAACGTGGTTGGAGCTACGTTGTCGTTCTTTTCCCGCATGTTCCGAAGTTGCGATGATCTCTGATGAGAGATGGCCTAATCATGTGATGACATGAAGGGCAGCAAGGTGGTACTGTTGTAGCATGCCAGCCTTGCGTCATCCGACTTTTCCGACGTTAACATGGTTGGAGCCGTGTTACCGTCCCTTCCCTTTTCCGTGCTACCACATGTCTCATTGCCAGGATACGGTTTAGTAAGTTGGTAACCTCTTTCCGTGTACACACCAAACAGAGAGGCCGGGATGATGGTACCCCAGGATTAAAGCCAGTCATCCGGTCAGGGGGCATGGGTGTTTCCGGTTGGGACCGAGAGGGGGGCACCCCCTTAGAGCGCGCGTATAGAAATTTGATCCCATGCTACGCGAGGTTGTAGCCTCCCCGACTCAAGGTTTTTCTTGAATGTGGCCGAGGGTGATCCCTGGCTTCGGATGGTTGAATTGGGTGTGTACTGGTTAGACGTGTTTCTTCCAAAACACCGTAGACGGAACTAGTCCCCGTGACTACTGAAATCCGTTGGCTGTGGTTAAGTACAAACTCTGCAGAGTCAACTCTTTCCAAATCATCGTGTCTATGATCAGTAGTGTAAACATTATACCCATATCTATCCGTGTGAAAAACTTGCCCCCGGTGAACAAACTCAAGTGGTAATTCAGTTTTATTGTTATTCCTGTGGATGGACTAACTTTATATTTGTCTCGTGCTTGTGATAAGTTATGTTCCCAAAACATTGTATTGTTGTGTTACAATATAAGCCCTTTATGGGACGTCGCGCAGACGTCCGACTGTGGCGTGTACTCGTTTCTCACTTTAAATATAAGCCCTTTATGCGATGTCGCTCAGACGTCCGACTGCGGCATGCACTGTCTTTATTTTCTGTTATAAGCCCTTTATGTGGTGTCGCCCCGACGCGCGACTGTGGCATTACTATTCTGCATTTTCCGCTCGAGGAGTCTTTTAGACACTCGTTTGGCACCAGCATTATTATTCCGCATTTTCCGCTCCAGGAGTCTTTCAGACACTCGTTTGGCACCCGCATTACTATTCTGTAGTTTCCGCTCGAGGCGTCATTCGGACCCTCGCTTGGCACCCAGTATTTATTACCTCTATGTCTGATCGCTCTGGTTAACTTGTTCATATGTTTCATGTTTACATTTGTTATACCTTATGTCCGAACTGTCTTGCGAGTACTTTCATAGTACTCACCTGGCTTGTTGATTTAGCCAGATGTTGACGAAGGCGATCTCTTGGCTGAAGAGTTTGATAGCGCGTCCGATGCCTAGAGGAGTCCCAGTCAGTCCTGCGCGATCCCGGATTTGGTCACTTATGTTGTTTACGCTTCCGCCACCCGCAATAAGTCTTCTCGAGCCTCACTCCGACGCTCGATGAGTTGTAGTCTTCTGGAATCATGTCACTCGCTTTGCAGTGATATTTCCACCACCTTTATCATCGTGAGTTAGTAGTCGCCCTCCTATCCGCCGCATTGTTTTTAGCGGCGTGCATGTAATAAATTGTTGAGCAGCCTCTGCTCAACCTTGTATTATATTTAGTACTCCTGGTATTTTTCTTCTGTGACCAAGATGCTGTCTACCAGTGAGAAGGAATTCTTCTTCGCTGGTCCGTAAAAGGGATTGGTCTCTCAATAATTATTTTATTGAAAAACCGATCGTGACAAGCTTGGTACCAGAGCCAGGCTGACTGTAGGAAGCCACTAGGTGCGATCGCTAATCGGTTATTAGCATCTTTTGTGCTTTTTCAGCAATTTGCAATTGTAGCTATTTTCTGTTGGTCATCATAAAATTTATGACATGACTACTCAGAATTTTTGCCTACTTTTGTAGATGGCTAGCAGCAGCTGTGAGAATCGAGTGTTCACCAACGTGCCCGAGGGGTTTGTCAAGCTCCTCGTCTCCATCACCAAGCTCGCGATCGGGCCAGCAGCTCGCCCGGAGTTCACACTCTATCAGCACAAGCTCAATGACGACGTGTCTATGCACCAGGCTGTGGTGCAGTTCAAGGGAGGACATTCAGCTGCATGCCACTTCCGTTTTGTGGGAAGGGCCATGCCTACGGAGAGGCATGCCATGCAGATGGCTGCCCGTGAGGCGATAGCTCGCCTTCGGGACATCCTTCCTACGATGAAGACTCGTCGCTACCGCTACCTCCCATGCCATGTGCCCTACACCAGCCACTATGCGTTCGCCTGCCATCGGGGAGAACGAGATGAAGCCATCGAAATGGTTGTGGAGTATCTCAAGGCGCTGGAGGAGTCTTTCGACAACCTCGTAGATGATCTTGTGGCTGCCCGCATGGACTTAGTCCGGGGCGGTCCTGCCAGCAGGAAGGAGCTTCTCCACACAGCGCCGCCTCTGACATTCGTCTCGTCTTCAGCCTCGTATGCACCGGCCGTTTTGGCCACTGCTTGCCGTCTGCCTACCACTGAGGAGTTCGACCGAGTCATCGCTCCTACTCCAGTCAGAGCCGCACCGCCTGCCGCACGCGCTCTACCACCAGTCGCCCCCGCACCATCACCGCCGCGCAGCGTCGCACGCCAGGAGCCAGCTAGAGAGGAGGAGGTTGATTCTCCTGGACTGCTGAGCCTTGCCATCGGCAAGGGGAAGGAGATCTTCACCATCTCCGACTGAGAGCACCGAGTAGCCGCGTGTTATGCCTGCTTGTATGATGTGTTGTTTTTATCTGTACGCTAGTTTGTATTGGTGTGTTTGCTGCCTTCCGGAGTAATACGCTAGTTTTTAATAACATGTCAGGATTGTGTACGCACAACCTGAGTGCTATATCTTGTGTTTTCTTTCGCATGTAAGATTTGTGTTAAGCACTTCTTCTCCGTGAAAAAATCATTTGTGTTTCTTTGAAAACCTAGAAGCCTTTTTGATTATTACCTTTGCAAGAGTTTTCCTGCGCTACACAGTTTTTCTCATGGGTTTTGCAAATGATACCCCAGACTGGAAAAATGTCTCACCCATGGACTCGCTCTATGCCCAATCAGCCAGAAGAGGTTTACGGAACACAGACCAGCAACAATTTCACTCAGGGTCAGTCCAGCCAACAGGACAGCGAAGCGGCACTATCTCAAGTATGCCGTCTCTTCGAGCAAAGCCAGCAACAGCACCAGGAGATGATGAACCATGTCATCAATACGGGAAACCACCGTGAACCCTATCAACCACATTCCAAGTTATCTAAGTTACAGAAGACTCGCCCCTCAACTTTTGCTCACACCGACAGGCCACTGGAAGCCGATGATTGGCTTCGTGAGATTGAAAGGAAACTGATTATTGCTCAGTGCTCAGATCATGAGAAGCACTACAGGAAACAGCTACTTTGCCGTCTGCCACGGCGGACGGCAAAGGCTCGAAAGGCGGACGGCAAAGACCTTTGCCGTCAGCCGCGGACGGCAAAAGGCTCCGGCAAAGAAGGCTACGGTAAACAGCTGCTTTGCCGTCTACTTCCTGGCGGCGGACGGCAAAGAGCCTTTGCCGTCTGCGGCGGACGGCAAAGAGGGTGGACGGCAATAATTGCGCTGTCAGTCCGTTAAGTGGCTAACGGCAGACCTTTGCCGTCCGCCGCGGACGGCAAAATTTCTCTGGTCTTTGCCGTCCGCCTTATATATGATGTTTTTCATAACAAAATCGAAAGATATATGACCTAACTAATAATTCACAAATATATAATCCCGTCGGCTTCTGGAAGGCCAAAGAACACCTTTTCGGGAGGTGTCGGGGGTCGGGGTGTCGTGTCGGTCTCGGGGTGCCGTGTCGGGGTCGG
>NC_057814.1:427783827-427806730 GCF_018294505.1 Triticum aestivum | reverse complement strand
GGCGGCGGGGGCGGCGGGCGGCGGCGGCGGGGTCGGAGGAGAAGGGCGCGCGAGGACGAAGTGAGTAACGGGCGGGGGGGTACCTGCCGTTAGGCAAGTGCCCTCTTTGCCGTCAGCCAGCCTTTGCCGTCCGCCTTTTTGCCTCTTTGCCGTCTGCTAGCGGACGGCAAAGAGGTGGGCCGTTAAGATTTTTTCAAACGAGCGGGGGGTGGGGGCCACCACACTCTTTGCCGTCTGCCAGCGGACGGCAAAGATTCTTTGCCGTCTGCTGGCGGACGGCAAAGAGGTGGCTGATGGCAAAGAGCTTCTTTGCCGTCAGCCTTTTCTTTGCCGTCCGCTTACGTGTAGCTGATGGCAAAGAGCTTCTTTGCCGTCAGCTAGCAGACGGCAAAGAGCTGGCAGATGGCAAATTAGCTGATTCCAGTAGTGAAGGTGCTTTATGCACCACACTACCTTACTAGAGCAGCCGCAGCATGGTGGGAAAACTTCCTACACATGCACCCCAGGGAACACAACATCACCTGGGAAGAATTCAAGGAAGGCTTCCGTGGGGCACACATTCCCAGGAGCATCCTAAAAATCAAGAAAAGAGAGTTTGATGACCTGAAGCAAAGAGGCATGTCCGTCACGAATACAACGGCCAGTTTACCCAACTGTCTCGCTATGCCTACGACAAGCACATGACAGAAAACAAGAAGATGGAAAAATTCCTGGACGGCCTGGCACCAGCACTGAGATGCCAACTGATTGTACACACATTTCCGGATTTTAAGACGCTAGTGGACAAGGCCATCACCCTAGAGAATGAGCGCCGTAGTCTGGAAGATATCCGCAAGCGGAAGAGGGACAAGACGACTCTTGCCCGCAGCAACCGAGGCAAGACTGAGAGCCCAAGGACAGACGCAAGGAGATCCACGACTACTGAGCCAAGGCCCGTCGGACAGTTTCATGCCAGAGATAAGGAGTTCACATACCGTCCAGGGGTCACCTGCTATGCTTGTGGTCAACAAGGGCATTATGCTAAACAGTGCCCGAAGCCAAGAGACACGGCACCCAAGCCGAACAATGGTGGGAACAATCCAGCCCCCAAGCGCAACAACTTCAACCCCAGCAGCAACCACAGGAAGGGTCACCTGAACCATGTGACCAGGGAAGAAGCGCAGAATGCCCCAGACATCGTGCTCGGTACGTTCCCTGTCAACACAGTACCTGCCACGGTTTTGTTTGATTCTGGAGCTTCCCATTCGTTCGTTTCGAAGAGTTTTGTTTCACAACACGGTTTTCCGATACTTCCCTTGGAAAAATCTATGATCATCAAGTCACCCGGAAATAAGCAAATTGCTCAGGGTTACTGCCAAGGAGTGGTCATTGAGTTCGAAGGACTACCATTCCACGCGAATCTCATCGTGTTGGAAAGTAAAGGACTGGATGTCATTTTAGGAATGGACTGGTTAACCACCAACAAAGGATTCATCGACTGTTTCAATCGGACAGTGATTCTCACTCACCATCACGGCAAGACTATAAGAGTTTCCGCTCAAGAAAGGCCACGATCACAGAAACCAAAACTGAACAAGATGGACATCGCAGAATTAAGAAAAGTGCCAGTGGTATGCGAGTTCCCTGATGTGTTCCCGGAAGAACTACCAGGCATGCCACCAGACCGAGAGATCGAATTCAGCATCGAACTAGCACCTGGCACCGCTCCCATTTATAAGAAGCCGTATAGAATGGCACCCTCAGAATTGGTGGAGTTAAAGAAGCAGATAAAGGAATTGTTGGAAAAAGGATTTATTCGAGCCAGCTCCTCACCATGGGGTTCGCCTGTGTTGTTCGCCAAAAAGAAGGATGGGACACTAAGGCTGTGCATAGACTATCGAGCCCTCAATATGGTCACCATCAAAAACAAATATCCGATGCCACGAATAAATGATTTGTTTGACCAGCTCGCACAGGCCAAGGTATTCTCGAAAATTGATTTGAGATCGGGATATCACCAATTGAAGGTACGGACGGAAGATATTCCCAAGACAGCTTTCACTTCTAGATATGGGTTATACGAGTTTACAATGATGCCTTTTGGACTAACAAACGCCCCCGCATATTTCGTCCACCTCATGAACAAAGTGTTCATGAAATTCATGGACAAATTTGTGGTGGTATTCATTGACGACATTCTAGTTTACTCAAGGACACCAGAAGAACATGCTGAGCACCTCAGAATTGTTTTGGGAGAATTGAGGAAACATCAGTTGTACGCCAAATTTAGCAAATGCGAATTTTGGCTAAGACAAGTTGGTTTCTTGGGCCATATATTGAACCAAGAAGGCGTGGCCGTAGACCCAGAAAAAGTCAAGGCCATACTAGACTGGAAGCCACCCGCGAATATTACAGATGTGCGGAGTTTCCTAGGAATGGCCGGATATTACAGGAGGTTTATTGAAGGATTCTCCACTGTGGCAAAACCTATAACACAGTTACTCAAGAAGGACAAGAAATTTGTATGGACGGAAGCATGCGAGCAGAGCTTCCAAGAACTCAAGAAAAAGCTGACAACCGCACCAGTCTTAACTGTGCCAGACATACACAAGAGCTTTGAGGTGTATTGTGACGCGTCCCGAAAAGGCCTCGGATGTGTGCTAATGCAAGATGGCAAAGTTGTCGCATATGCCTCCAGGCAACTGCGAAAACATGAGGAAAATTACCCAACACATGACCTGGAGCTAGCAGCAGTTATACATGCACTCAAGGAGTGGAGGCACTTTCTGTTGGGAAATCGCTGTGAAATATATACAGACCATAAGAGCCTCAAATATATTTTCACACAGCCAGAGCTGAATTTACGCCAATGACGCTGGTTGGAACTGGTCAAGGACTATGACGTCGGTATTCACTACCACCCAGGGAAAGCAAATGTAGTGGCCGATGCCCTTAGTCGAAACCCCAGCCCGGACAGTGACGGTCAGCAAAGTTGGAGGCCTGAGTTTCAGCGAGAGTTCACTCGGCTCAACATGATGTTAGTCTCTGAGGGCACCATATCGAACCTGGAGATACAACCCACCCTAGTGGAACAAATCAAGAAGGCTCAACAGGGACATCCCAGTATCGAAGGCATAAAGAAGAAAATGAACCTTAGCAAGACTTCAGAATTCGTCACGGACAGTGAAGGGACATTATGGTACCGAGACAGACTTTGCGTACCTAACATTGAGGGACTCAAGCAACAGATCTTGACGGAGAGCCACACCGCTCCATACTCGATCCATCCTGGAGGAACCAAAATGTACAAGGACATTCAGGAAAGATTTTGGTGGCACGGTATGAAAAGAGATATAGCCACATTCATTGCTTGTTGCGATTCATGTCAGCGCATCAAGGCCGAGCACCAAAAGCCAGCAGGGCTACTCCAGCCTAACAGGATACCGGAGTGGAAATGGGATGAAATCGGAATGGACTTCATTGTCGGATTACCCCGATCATAGCGTGGAAATGACGCCATCTGGGTCATCACAGACCGACTAACCAAGGTTGCTCACTTCATTCCCGTGAAGACTACCTACTCCACACAAAGACTGGCAAAACTCTATCTCTCCCGTATAGTTTTCTTGCACGGAGTCCCAAAGACTATAATATCAGACCGAGGCACCCAATTTGTCTCCAAATTTTGGGATCACCTACAACAAGCTCTGGGCACGCAACTAGCTTTCAGTACAGCATACCACCCTCAGACTGATGGACAGACGGAACATGTGAACCAGATCCTAGAGGATATGCTAAGAGCCTGCATACTCACCTATGGATCCAGTTGGGAAGAGAGTTTGCCGTATGCCGAATTTGCTTACAACAACAGTTACCAAGCCAGCTTGAAAATGGCACCCTTTGAAGCATTGTACGGGCGAAGGTGTCGTACCCCAGAATTGGTCAGAAACCGGTGATAGCCGTATCTTCGGCCCAGACATGCTCAAAGAGGCCGAGGAGAAAGTTAAGCAAATCAGGGACAGACTCAAGACAGCACAGAGCCGCCAAAAGAGCTACTATGATCAGAAGCACCGTGAGGTCAGCTTTGAACCCGGTGATTCCGTATACCTCCGAGTATCTCCTATGAAGGGTCTGCAACGGTTCAAAATTAAGGGGAAGCTAGCCCCAAGGTTTATTGGACCATTTTGTGTAAAGGCACGAAGAGGCACGGTGGCCTACCAACTAGACCTCCCCAAGGAGCTGTCAGACGTCCATGACGTGTTCCACATCTCACAGTTAAGAAAATGTGTGAGCAATCCAGAAAAACATGTACCTCATGAGGACATTGATATGCAACCAGATCTCACCTACAGAGAAAGGCCAGTAAAGGTTTTAGAAGAGTCTGAACGGAGGACCCGTCAGAAAACGACAAGATTTTTCAGGGTTCAGTGGAGCAACCACACTGAGGATGAAGCCACATGGGAGAGGGAAGATTTCCTCCGAGCAGAGTATCCATATCTATTTGAGGATCAGCAGAAATCTCGAGGACGAGATTTTTCCTAAGGGGGTAGGTGTTGTGACACCCAAGTTTTTATTTGGATTTTTCAAAAAAAAGAGATTTCTATTTGACTTGAGGGGAGCAATTTAAATTTTTCTTTAAGAGAACTCTCCCTCTCATATATTTTTCCTGATGGCAAAAGTTTTGTTTGGATTCACCCAAGATCTTCCTTTGGTCTTGGAAGTTCTTACTTTTCATTTGGACTCAAAACAAAATGTTTTTCATTTGGGAAAATAACTTCTGAAAATCTTTTTGAATTTGCACTATGGCTTTTGGAAAGTCCTTTACCACTTTCAACTTTCCCTTCTTACCATGACATTAGTGCAAATCCTCTCCCCAAATCCCTCCCTCACCTTTGGATCATGTTTTACACCTAATCCAGCAAGTTGAACCTCCCCATGTGATTTTTCCCATTCAAATTTCATTCAAACAAATTTCTGCCTTCTATTCTACCACTTGGAGGTTTACAAAGGAACTCCATTTTCTGTTTGGACTTTTACCACCAAACTTCTTTCCCCTCCTAGTCCTTTGAACCCTCAACCTGGAACCATGAAGATCCACTAGTCTTCAGTTCAAAAATTTCAAACTACACCTGCTGCAAGTTTGGACCAGATTTGGCAAATTTGGTGAAATTCATTCAAAACCTTCTCCAAAAATTCCAAGTAAATTCAGGCAGCCCCTGGGTGCTTTGAGTGATCATCTCACCAAGTTACAGCTCCAGAAAAATTTACCTCATAGCCAAAACCTTCTGTCGAACACCTGCAGTGCACTGTCTTTGTCAAAGTTCAGAAAGTTCAGAGATTCAGTTCAGTGCTCACTGTCGTTTTCTTCAGAGATGGACATCGATCTCGCCAGTGCCACCGCGTCGCCTTGCTCCTCGTCCTCGCCCCCTTGTTCCTGCACCGCACGAGTGCCTGGCACCTTGCGGGCGTCGGCGACGAGCAGCAGAAGGTGCGCCACCCCGTGACCAACGCCGGCGGCGGCTTTGCGGGCGCCAGCGGGAGACACGGCGCCGACGACGCCACCCAGCGCCGCCCAAACCACCGGAGCTCGCCGCGTGGCCTTCCACTCCCCCGAACGCGCTGCCGCTCTCGTCGTGAACTGCAGGGCGCAAAGCGCGCTCTCTGCCGCCGTTGAGCCCGTGCGGTCACCTCACCGTGGACCGACGCCATTACGCCAAGACCGACCCCGTTTAGCTGCAAATCGAGTCCAGTAACATCCACTGATGCTGCCCGACCGCTCAAACCCCCTGCCAACCCACTGCTCCGCCGTAATCGCTCGCCGGAGATTCACCGTTCACGGCCATCCCGTTGATCTGCCTATAAATATAGGCCCCGAGCTTCAACTCGAGCACCCACCAGCCCTGCACTCCCCCTAGAGCACGCCTAGCCACTGGAAGAGCCCCGAGGAGGTCTCCTTCCTCGACTTCGGCCGCCGCGACCCGCCACGGGATCCAGCCCGATTCGCCCCCGTGTGTGCTCCTCCGCCTCCATTCTCTTGCCAGTAGCTTCACCATGCATCCCTCTTTCTGACCCGCACTTCAATTTGAAGCTTGCAGCCCTCCACCGGAGTTCCCCATCCTCACCCGAGCCGCCGTCCGCCGGAGAAAGTGTCGCCGTCGACGTGGTGCTCCCCGTTGGACGAGTCCACCACCCACCGACGCGGAAGAGGGCGCTGAAGCTCTTGGTACCCTCCGTTTCTCCTAACTCGCCGTGGTTCGACGCCGGCGTCCACCGCAGTCTTCGGGCGCCGGCGAGCTTTTCAAACCTGACATGTGGACCCCGCGTGTCAGCCTCTGTTCTTTTATTCGCGAACCGTTTTCTGTTGACGGCTTCGGGCGAAATATGTTTTCTCCTTTGCGCTTGCGCATTCCCAGCCGAAGCGCTTTCTGTTTTCTCAGTTAAAACCCTGGAACTATTCTGTTTCATTACAGATAAGTCCCTGGACAGAAACCTTTATAACTTTTTAATAAAAAGGTATTTGTGAGTGATTCTTTTTCTGACAATCTTCAAATTTTGTCTAGTTTTTTATGGGATTTATTTGAAAAATATTTGGAAGAGTTTCTGTGCATGTGTTGGTTTTCACGTTAGTACCCGTTTCGTGATTGCCGTAGGTTCCGGGAGAGGTGACGGAGCCGTGAACTTCGCCGAGCTAGACTCCGACTTCTCCGAACCAGGCAAGCATGTTTGAACATTTGATATGGCAGATGTTTTGCATGTTCATGTGAAAGTTTGTGCGTGGCATGTGAGTGTCGATAAATACCGCGTCGCTCGTAAGGCAACGACCCGGTTGTTCCGTAGTTGCGATGACCTCTGATGAGAGGTGACCTAATCATGTGATGACATGAAGGGCAGCAAGGTGGTACTGTTGTAGCATGCCAGCCTTGCGTCATCCGACCCTCTGCGACGTTAACGTGGTTGGAGCTACGTTGTCGTTCTTTTCCCGCATGTTCCGAAGTTGCGATGATCTCTGATGAGAGATGGCCTAATCATGTGATGACATGAAGGGCAGCAAGGTGGTACTGTTGTAGCATGCCAGCCTTGCGTCATCCGACTTTTCTGACGTTAACATGGTTGGAGCCGTGTTACCGTCCCTTCCCTTTTCCGTGCTACCACATGTCTCATTGCCAGGATACGGTTTAGTAAGTTGGTAACCTCTTTCCGTGTACACACCAAACAGAGAGGCCGGGATGATGGTACCTTGGCCCAGGATTAAAGCCAGTCATCCGGTCAGGGGGCATGGGTGTTTCCGGTTGGGACCGAGAGGGGGGCACCCCCTTAGAGCGCGCGTATAGAAATTTGATCCCATGCTACGCGAGGTTGTAGCCTCCCCGACTCAAGGTTTTTCTTGAATGTGGCCGAGGGTGATCCCTGGCTTCGGATGGTTGAATTGGGTGTGTACTGGTTAGACGTGTTTCTTCCAAAACACCGTAGACGGAACTAGTCCCCGTGACTACTGAAATCAGTTGGCTGTGGTTAAGTACAAACTCTGCAGAGTCAACTCTTTCGAAATCATCGTGTCTATGATCAGTAGTGTAAACATTATACCCATATCTATCCGTGTGAAAAACTTGCCCCCGGTGAACAAACTCAAGTGGTAATTCAGTTTTATTGTTATTCCTGTGGATGGACTAACTTTATATTTGTCTCGTGCTTGTGATAAGTTATGTTCCCAAAACATTGTATTATTGTGTTACAATATAAGCCCTTTATGAGACGTCGCGCAGACGTCCGACTGTGGCGTGTACTCGTTTCTCACTTTAAATATAAGCCCTTTATGCGATGTCGCTCAGACGTCCGACTGCGGCATGCACTGTCTTTATTTTCTGTTATAAGCCCTTTATGTGGTGTCGCCCCGACGCCCGACTGTGGCATTACTATTCTGCATTTTCCGCTCGAGGAGTCTTTTAGACACTCGTTTGGCACCAGCATTATTATTCCGCATTTTCCGCTCCAGGAGTCTTTCAGACACTCGTTTGGCACCCGCATTACTATTCTGTAGTTTCCGCTCGAGGCGTCATTCGGACCCTCGCTTGGCACCCAGTATTTATTACCTCTATGTCTGATCGCTCTGGTTAACTTGTTCATATGTTTCATGTTTACATTTGTTATACCTTATGTCCGAACTGTCTTGCGAGTACTTTCATAGTACTCACCTGGCTTGTTGATTTAGCCAGATGTTGACGAAGGCGATCTCTTGGCTGAAGAGTTTGATAGCGCGTCCGATGCCTAGAGGAGTCCCAGTCAGTCCTGCGCGATCCCGGATTTGGTCACTTATGTTGTTTACGCTTCCGCCACCCGCAATAAGTCTTCTCGAGCCTCACTCCGACGCTCGATGAGTTGTAGTCTTCTGGAATCATGTCACTCGCTTTGCAGTGATATTTCCACCACCTTTATCATCGTGAGTTAGTAGTCGCCCTCCTATCCGCCGCATTGTTTTTAGCGGCGTGCATGTAATAAATTGTTGAGCAGCCTCTGCTCAACCTTGTATTATATTTAGTACTCCTGGTATTTTTCTTCTGTGACCAAGATGCTGTCTACCAGTGAGAAGGAATTCTTCTTCGCTGGTCCGTAAAAGGGATTGGTCTCTCAATAATTATTTTATTAAAAAACCGGTCATGACAACGAGGCCTGAATGTTTTATTTGCAAAAAAAACCTTTGGAGAGTTTGGAAATTGCGCATAATTACAAAGACTACTCCCAAGCCATTGGATCTCACTTCCAACGGTGTAAAAACTTGTATCACCATAGCATCTAAGCTGCGGGGTGGATGTGATATTCTATGCCGGTGTCATTTTTGTTCGTAACTTGCAAAATACATGTAACCTGTGCCGTTACTTGTCTAACCGCGCAAAGTGTTTGTTCAAAAAAACCATCCTACACTGAAATATCGGAACAACACACGGGGGTCCCACTTGTCATTAATCAAATTTGGACCTAATACTAACAAATCTGAAAGACGAGATTCGAACTGGCAACCTGGACTACAAAGCGTAAGTCGATAGCCTGAAACAACAACGGTTGTTGGCTTTGTCCCATAACTTGATTTTATACAGTATTACGTTGAGTAGAGTAGAGGGAGTGCCTCGTCTACACGTGCATGACCGTTGACTCACTTACTGGTGGGTCCCAGGTCTGTGATCTCTCTCTTCTCTCCATCGTCTAACCTTTGCACGGGCACACACGAAGAGCGGCGCTAGCTTCCTGTGGTGTTATTACAACTAAAAAAAGCTTGGAAAATAGAAGAATCGCCTAGAACAAGAGACGTTGTGGCTGGTCGAGACGGAGCTAACCACACCTATCCTCCGTGCCATGTTAGCATGATGAAGCTGTGTGGCTAGTGGGGTGTTTTCGACCGACTGGCTGGGTCCCGAGGTCGAACCATAGGTACTACGTCTGATACAGTAAATTTTTACACGCACATTTTTCCTCCGTGCCGAGACATGGCACACCCTACCGCGCGGTTTCAGGGTCCTCCCGGGTGGTGCACGCATATATTCTTCCTGATGTGGGACGCCCTACCGCGTGTGTTCGCCGAAGCAAGTAAATAAATGAGTCGTCAAATCACGAAAGACCACTTTTCCCGCCGAGTACATCAGTGAAGCACGGTGGCTAGCTAGTTGGGCTAGTTCGACCGATTAGCTAGGCCACCGCCACATTTGTTTTTTCACCCCTTTTTATCTACTTGCCGACAGGTAAATTTAAACATCCACCGCGGCGTTTCTCTGGTATTTGAGTGCGGCAAGATTTTTAATTTTTTGATTGACGGGAGCAGGCGCGGCAGGATTTTTAATTTTTTGATTGACGGGAGCAGGCGCGGCAGCAATTAGTCATGATAACTCCGCCTGTAAAACCCACTGCTCCCTGATGTGAGAAGTCGTCGACTGGTGTCTTACCATGGTGAAAACCAAAAAATTCCCCGCTCCTCGGCTGGCTACCTCCGCCTTCCCATAGATTGCATTGCCTTTCAGCCGTTTCGCCCCTTGCATCACCAACGTCGTGCGCCTCGAGAAGCAGAGGGACTTCGGTGGTGTTTAGGCGCCCTCTGCATGGGCATGTCCATGTCTCGGCGCAACATGACCGTTGGATCAAACTCAGACGGTGCAGATCAGTCACTGTAGCACAAACCGTGTGGGTGTGTTTGGTTGCATTCTCATCTCAATATAGTGTGTAAGTCACCTTACGAAAACCAAATAATTCCAAAACACTTAGGCACGGCACATTAACTCCCTCCCCGTTTCTTGTTTTGTGACATATCAACCAATAAGAGACGTGGGCCGTGCATGCTTTCAATGACTTGAGACTAATAAACATGACATGCAGTGGTTAGTTCACTGCATGCAATGCTATTAATTAGCAAAAAGACATTAAGTTTTCTCGTTTTCCTCTCCGCCTTGGTCGCAGTGCACAACGTAAGATGACTTACACACCTAGGCAGAGTAGTTGTTTCCTCTTCATGTATTTGTGTTAACCTACTAGTGTGGACTCATGCACTCTGCCAAACACCCAAAAGTGGTTCGAGAAGGGAACTTTTGCTCCCATCCCGTGCACCCTTCATACACCCTGCCTAACACTATTCGTGCTTCATATGGTTCATGTTTCGTGGAGTACTGTAGCACCGTACTCTCCGTGCGCTGTAGACCTAGTTCTGTTAACATTGATCTCACCGTTCATTCTCGACCGGACAGTCGAGAAAGCGGTACTATGTTACTACATTACTGTTCATGTAGTTGACATGTGCACAACATCATTTGTTGTCGTCATATCTTACTACACTAGCAATAAGATTATGTAGTACTGACGTATGAACCACTGCACATGCCTAGTAGTAGGAGCAATGTGTATGTTCAAGTGGCTGTCGTGTTTCGCACTCCTCCGTCGTAAGAGTGGAAGCACTTGCTGTAATCATTTTTTTTCTTCAAAAAAACAGTGGACACGCTCTACCATGCGGATCCTCCTCCAGCCATGCACTAAATTACTCACTTTCACCGACGTGTGGGACAGCCAGCATCGGGGTCCACCAGCCATGCACTAAATTACTCCGTAGTAGAGTGACGGTAGACTACCCCGATTGAAGCACCGCAGTAATGCCCAATGAGCCGTCAAATCACAAAACCCCCTCCTTTCCAGCAGTAAGTTGGACGGATGAAGCAACCATCATTTCACTCTGCTCTCTCAGCTTCCTCTCTACCCAACCCTCGCTTCTCCCTCATCTTGTTCCTCATTTCTTCAAGAAAACCCCGACCTGCTTCTGCCATTGTTCTTCTCTCCCAAAGAAGGAAAGATGAGCGCATCAATGGTGTTGATTCTGGCCAAGGCCTGGTCTTGCAACCCCGAGACTGATCCTATAACTCCCTCTCTTTTCTTCTTTTGGGTTTGTGATTATGGTTTCTTTTCTTTTATTTCTATTTGACAGTTTCTTGATGGATGCTGGAGCACCGGCCGAAGTGATGTCTATGGCTCTGGCAAAAACCGTCAAGGCTCATGGTACGAAGAAGCGCAAGCACCCCGCCGAGACTACAGCAGTCAAGCTCAAAGCCATCGCCCTGTCCAAGCCCCCCTCTCCGGGATCCCTCATTAAGCAAGTCCAGGTAATATCTCTTCTTGACGATCTTTTTCTCGATCTTGATCGTGTTTTTTCATCTAACACACAGTACTAGTACTAGTAGTACAACTTTCTGGGTGATCTTGCATGTGATTTTTGTGTGCCAAATGACGGTTCTAAATTCCTCTTTTGACCAAAACATGCGAGAGGTTGACACTGATTTCTTATAGATTACTTTCAACTACTCCCTCTGTACCAAATTTCTTGTCTTAGATTTGTCTAGATACGGATGTATCTAATACTAAAATGTGACTTAATACATCTGTATCTAGACAAATCTAAGACAAGAATTTTGGTACGGAGGGAGTACTTTATGAACATCAATGCTACCTTGAAGAGGGTATATTTGCCTCAGTAACTTGTGTTATGGATATTGCAAGTAATCCCTCTGCTCTCATGCCTTTGAAGACATGTTCTAGTGTCTTTGTTCACTCATTTCTGTGCGTATATGTAGTCATATATGGAATATAATATCGAAAATCATCTTATATTTCTGAACGGAGGTAGTAATAAAATATGGTTTCTATTTGAATTAGAACCAGGTCTGCGGTGGAGATGAAGTTCTCAAAGTCATGCCGTGTGAACTGGGAAGACCTGAGGATGAGTTCTACTGCTAAACTATCCAGCTACTGTGTCCTTGTCGCCATGTGTCCTGAACTAGTGTTTTCCTGTAGCCTTGTTGTCAGGCGTGTTCTCGAGGCTGTACTTGACCACAACAATTTCCTGGCTATGCCTTCGATTACGAAGGGTGTTGTTCTTGTAAAGCTTCCTAACAAATCTGATGCGGCCTGTCTTCATGATCATGTTTATGAGTGGAAAGACCACTCTGTTAGGTTCTCCAAGGTTAACAAGATGGTGATGGTGCATGTAGACATCTCTCACGAAGTCCATGGCCTAGTCAGTTATGCGGGGTTCATCCCGTAGGTCGGTGGCAAGAAATAGTCTGCAGAGTTTAATTAGTGCAACTTTGCTTGTCTGTAGTAAGTACTATTGTTCAGTACTTGATTTGTGTTTGTGAACCCTGTATTGTTTATTAGTACTGCCGCTTTTGGTGTGTGGTCAGTCCTGAGAACGGTCTATGTTAATGTCTGTCCACTCAATTCAGTCTGTATATTTTGAAGTATCCAGATCATCTTTTTTGTGAGGACGGTTTATCAATTATGGTTACACTCCAATATCTGTATGCATTGCAGGGTTTATCTCACCCACCAGGATTTCTAGTCCCATGGATGTTCGGTCCGTACGATTTGTCACGACCTTTGGACTGTCCTGCTTGTGAGAGTAGGCGGGGCCCTGCATGCCACCCGTAGTTGGACGATCAATCTTCTGTTTGGTACTTCAACATAGTGATTTCCTGGTAAGGATTCACTCGTGTCACATCAAGTAAATCTTATTGATCTACTGTCTAAATCTTATTGATTTAATGTCATGTTTTCTTTCTTTTCCTGCAATTTTATGATGCAGGTTTTGCCATGTGACATTCATCATAGAATAAACCATTTGGTTTGCTCTACGATGGCTATTTTTGCAGGTTTCACTTCTTATGTAGTGTCAGTAACGAAGGCACTGTCCATCACTTATATTACTGGAAAAAATTGGATCAGTCTGTTGTCTGAGTACAAGCTGAATCCCTATGATGAACTACAGTTTGGTTTAACAAAAACGCCACAATTAGTCCTTCTCGCGTTTAAAAGAAATGAAGAAAAAAACTGGATCACGGTCATGAAGCCTAGTCAAGTTAAAAGCTGATCATAGCAGACCAGACACGATCGCCGCTGTCTCGCACATCGGTACCACCTTCAGCAATGGATCGAGCACCGGCAGTTGCTCTAGCACTAATAGCGGCTGCAGCTCAGTCTGATCCAGCTAAGGATTGGGCACCGACCGCGTCAGCGGATCAGGCTGATCTACCGGAGGATCGGGCATCGACACCGGCACCTGCTCCGACACCGGCACCAGCTCTACAAGGAGCACCATCTCCGGCAGCAGCGGCGGCTTCGGCACCTACACCAACACTTGCACTTGCATCTGCTCCGGCCCGTGCAGCGGCAACTGAACGAGCAGTTGCACCGGCAATAGACTGGGCTGCAGTTCGCACTTCATATACCAAAGTCCTTACAAAAACCGACATGTCCACCTTCTTGGTAAGCATTGGCCGCCCAAGTGTTTCGTTCTTTTTTATTATCATGTTGTTTCGCATGATTCACTGTGTTGATCTAACTGTTTGGGTATGTCTTCTTGTTTGCAAACAGAGAATTCCTAGAGCAACGAGGGAGTCGTTCAACAATCTGGGTGACAGCGGCCAAGTTTCTCTTACCATGCGCAGGCTTGGTGTGAATGAACCTGCTCAATATACCGTAAGTACAAAGGATGGTCGCATGATGATTGATGCTAAAGGATGGTCAAGGTTCAAATCTAAATCATATCTTGCGGTAGGGGATGATGTCAAAATCGAACTTTCTCGGCAAGGAGAGCTGGTCCAAATCAACTTTGAAATTCTTCAGTACTGCCGAACTGATCTATCCGCCGAGAGATTTTGATGTAATACTCTGGCATGGTGAAACAAGTGTCCTGTGTGTATAAGTAGTACGGCAATATCATTGATAGAATTGCAACTCTAATTGCTGGTTAGGAAATGTCGTTTGATTTCATTCCAACAGTTGCTGTGCTTTATTCAATTTTGTGTATTCGCCTTGCGACAGCATCTAAAACTAGCGCCGTACCGACAGCTTGCAATATGAAAAGCGCTGAGGTAGAACACATGGGCCCCCAAACATGCAGGCCCACCGGCCTATGGCCCAAAGTCCAGAACCGTGAGCCTGTCTGAGTATTTCTCAGCTGAACCCCCATAATGCCCGTGCGTTGCACGTAACATCAAAATGCATTTGTATGAGTATTTTATCTTGTGAGAGAAAAGGATGAACGAGGGAAGGCCTTATTTGCAAATGCGGAGAGGTGTGTGGGTACCTTTTTGCAAAATTGCCATAGTTTCCTTCCTATCCATCAGATATAAATCGGACGGCCTATATTGCAGGATGACAGGCACACCATCATCACCAACTCGTCTATACCGTGTTAAAAAAACTCTGTTTTTTATAATTATACATGTTATATATATTCCCCTTGATTTTTCTTATGTATAAAGTTGTGATATAAAAGATCTTTATATTTCTTTACAGAGGGAATATCTCTCTGTCAAAATATATTTATGTGTAATAACTAGTTACTCCTGTCTTTCTACTTCCTTGCGCTGATATGTGGGGCATCCGGCAACGGGGTCCACATGCCATATGCACCAAATTAGAGTGCACAACTGCACGGTAGACACACCCCGGTCGTAGCGCAGCATTAATGCCCAATGAGCCATCAAATCACAAAAAACCCCACCTTTCCAGCTTTAGCAGGAAGCTGGACGGACGAAGCGGCAATATTTCACTCGGCCTGAATCCCTTCTCCCTTGTCCACTTATTCAGAGAAAAACCCCGCTCGGCGATTGCATAGGGTTTTCTCATGGAGAACCTGGTACGAATTCTTCATCCATCCCCAATAAATCCAAGTCCCTTGGTCGCGAGTACTCCTAGGATGGCAGCCGCCGCCATTGATGCATTTTTCTTCCTACTGAATCTAGTGTGTGTCATTTGCAGTGCCCAAAGTGAGAGGACCCTACAAGTTTCTGCGCCCTCGGCGAGACGCCACACTTGTTCCTTCTCATCCTAACACAGGATTTTAAAACGCACACAGTATGTTCCTAGAATCCTCTTTTCTATCCGGGAGGGTGGGGTTTTTTGAACATGATGTCAACTAATTTGGAAATTTGGATTGCTATATTTGGATAAAAGGTACTAGTACCATGGTCAACACTGACGTGAAGGAGGAAAGTATTTCTAGATTTGGATATAGGGAATACATTGTGTTCTCATATTATTTTTCCTGCAGTGCATTCCTTGCTCTGCCAGAACACATGTACTCAAGATGCTCGGCCTTGCCATAACTGAATACACCAGTTTAATGGTAACAGTGAAGACAAGCCATGGATATAAGTTCCGAGTTGGGTTCATGAACCAAGAAGATCGCTGCTTTTTTATGGCCGAACTTGGATAAACTTTCTCACGTGTTATGGACTGAAAGTTGGCGCACGTATGTTGATGGAAATAGCAGAACCTGGTCTCATCTTCGCTGCGATCTTCCAATCCGGCGTCGTTCCAATTGTTCATCCATGTTAGTTTTGTATCTGATTCTTGCTTCTTGCCTTGATTACTTCTTAATCCACCTATTCTGTCTAACTGGTCACAATTTAACTTTAGAAGTAGCAAGGAATCTCTCACGAAGATGCTACTTCTAACTAATATTTTCTTATAATTGGTGGCACGTGTAGGTTTTTTCAGAGTTAAGCAGGCTGCTCGTTTGTTATTCTGTAACAACTCGGCTGTTACTGATGGCACTAAAGTTGACTGGGATGACATCCACAAGTTCCTACACTTTATTGATCGTCTTGAGGTCCTTGTGGGGCGTTTCAATGGTGGAAGGCCACGTGGGATATGTGTGCCACTGCTGCACTCGTTGAACAGGTCCAACTGTGTCGAGAAACTTATGGTACGAGCTATTTTCTGTTATATATGTTATTCATAAACTATTGCGTATACACAGTTTTACAGCTGTGATCTTCTTGAAACAGAAACTGCCCAGTTCTATTGTTCCTATACAGATGCCTAACCAAGGTCGGGTCAGACTTGCTCTTGGTCACAACATGATGTTTATGTCGACCTACTCCATTCCCCTTGGAGGTGAAAAGATACTTATTCATGGGTGGTCTCAAATAATGAAGGCCCGTCCATCTTGGAGAATAGGACAGAAGATTATGTTCCTGCTTTTCCATGGATCTAAAGCGAATATCCTGTTTATTGACCACATTGCGAGATGAAGCCGCTTTCAGAAGGTTGTGGATGCGCGGGGTGGCACCTGGGCCTTGTCCTGGGGCTTGGCGGCCTCACCCTTGGTTAACTGTAGGCAAAGTAGCACTGTTCGAGGCGTGCTTTGTACGGTTGAACCTGTATAAGTACTCATACTGCTTTCAGCTATGGTTGTTAAGTGCCCCTGCTGGTTTCAGTTAAGGTTGTTAAGTACTCCTGCTGCTTTTACAGTCTGTCGTGTTTCTTCAGTCCTGTCTTCCTCCAGCCGCCAAAACCAAACCAGCGCCGGCGGGGCCGCCTGCTTCCGCCTCCCACGGCTGGCTGCACCTCAGCGCATGCATCGCCGCCCCACCGTCTCCTAAATCCTTAACGCCGACGTCCGAGGCCTCGCCGTTGTCCTCCGCGCGATTTGGTGCGCTCGCCGCGGCGCCGCCCTCTCGCATTGTCAACATGGTCAACAAACAACAGGAATCGGCAGAAGTATGTGGAGAGGATGACATTAGGGCCCTCCATGTCAGCGTATGGAAAAATAAAATGCTTCCTCCTAGTGTTTTCCTGACATCTGGGACCCACGACATTGTGAGCGTATATAGTCAATAGACAAGAGAACAGCACAAGATCGGCTGACACCAGGGACGTAGCAGCTCGAGCAGTATTTTTTTTTGTTATTGTTGAGATGGAGCAGGGTTTGAACTGGGTTGTGGCCCGTTTAGCCTAGGTTTATATTTTATGTTCACCATGTGACCAGCCCAGCTATTTTTTCTTTGTGAAAATGAGCCCAGTTTATTTTTTCTGAAGAATACCCAATCCAGGCCTACTTATTTTTCTACGCTCTGATGGGCTGCAACTCTTTCAAGACGCCTGCAAATCTTGAAAGTAATATGAAATGGGTTGTAAATATAAAAACAGATGACAAATTGGCAATTACTTTATAATTTCTGGAGTTTTCCACATTTTCAAATTCCTATTTCACTCGGCATTAACCTAATTTAAATATAACTTCAAAGTACTTTAAATCTGGCTCGACATTTCGGTATTAAAATAGTTTGGAACCCATAGAAATATGCGAAATTGGCCCTGGCCAACCAAAAAAATGGACTGCAATAAATTGCATAAGAAGTCGCAATGAGCTATATATAAATTATTAAAAAATAGGGAATGGTCTGACTTATGGGCCTATTAAGTTGACGCGTATGCAAGATTTTTTTAGTTATTATATACGTCAACAAACGATTCTTTTTTTGACTATGAACAGTAGGGAAGTCAACAAACGATTCTAGCAGACGTAACCATTGGATGTCAATCCAACGGCGGTCGTGTTTCTTCAATCTCTGATCTTCTTGCTCCAGCCGCCAAATCCAGCGCCGACGGGACCGCCTGCTCCCACCTCCTGTGATGGCCTCACTGCCCCCTACTACTCCCACCGCTGGCTAGGGCATCCCTCTACTCACCCACACCCCCTGTTATTCTGCGGCGACGGCAGCCTCACACCACAGCCGAACCAGTGAACCCTCGTACTCCTCTCTGCGTGGGCATCAACTGCCGCGTCTTTCCCGGCTCCGCGTCGTCCCCTTCCTAGGCCTCGCCGTCATCCACCGCCCTGGTGCTCTCGGCACGGCGTGGTAAACGTGGTCAAGGAACGACTTCCGTCGGAAGAGTACTGTCCTGGAGAGGCTGACAGCTAGGTCCACGGCAGCCGCAAGGAAGTGCCTCCTTATTACGCGGAAAATAATTATTCCTCCACCTGACAGCAGGGACCCACCAGACGGGCCATCGTATTTGGCGAAAAAGTTTCCCCCCTGACTGCTGGGACCCACTAGACGGGCCACCGTATTTCGCGAAAAAAATGTTCCCCCCGCTGTCAGCTCGGACCCACCAGAAGTGCCTCCTTATTACGCACAAAAAAATGAATACTCCCCCTGCTAGTTGGGACCCACCTTGGTGGGAGGCTGACTTGTGGGCCTACTAAGTTGACGGGGACGGAGTGCTTTGTCAACTTAGTCAATATGAACGATTCTAGCTCCAGTGACCGTACGATGTCAATCCAACGGCCGTAGTGCTTCTTCAACCTCTGGTCTTCTTGCTCTAGCCGCCCAAAGCAGCGCCGGTCGTGCCGCATGCTCCTGCCTCCCGTGGCCGGCTGTGCTGCCGCGGAGGCCTCACCGCCCCCTACTATTCCCACCGCTGGCCAGGCCGTGCGGCGACGGCAGCCTCACACCGCAGCCGAACCAGTGAACCCTCGTACTCCTCTCCACGCGGGCTTCCACTGCCGCGTCTTCCCCGGCTCCGCGTCTTCCCCTTCCTAGGCCTCGCCGTCACTACTAGGAAAAGGGCTATAGATGGAATGGCCACTAATGGCGCACCAGACATGTGGTGCGCCATTGCTATGTAGCAGTGGCGCACCAGACACACGGTGCGCCATTAGTAACAAATTTTATTTTATTTTATTTTGCCAGACATACTAATGGCGCACCAGGACACAGTGCGCCATTACTAGTTACAACTAGTAATGGCGCACCAGTAACATAGTGCGCCACTACAATATTTTTTTATTTTTTTACTTTTTTGCAAAACTACTAATGGCGCACCTGGGGCAGTGCGCCATTGCTAGTTTAAACTAGTAATGGCGCACTGCTGCCTGGTGCGCCATTAGTGTTTTTTTTGCAAAACTACTAATGGCGCACCACCAGCAGGTGCGCCATTAGTAACCAGGGTTACTAATGGCGCATTATGTGGTGGTGCGCCATTAGTAACCTGGGACGAGCTAGATATTTTGGACAGCCACACCTACCCACTCACTTTCCCCACTTCATTCTCTCCTCCCTCCTCCAAGCTTGTCTCGGCTGCCTCCTCCTCCTCACCTCATTTGCACCATAAATTCATCCAAATTACGTGGTTAAACCCCCTTTTTTTGATAGGTAAGTAAGGGGGAAGCTATCTTTATGTTGTTCTCCCTCCAACAACGTGCACATGCACTTTTTATGTCCTAGCTAGATCTATGTATGTTTGTGGTGTTGCATATGTTTGTGGTGTTGCATATATGTTTGTGTTTGCAGGTACCGGTATTTGAAATGCGATAGTTGCCAATATTTTGCCGGAATGTTGATTCATTTCCGTTTCAGCGAGAATTTTGGCACTATGCATTCTTTTTGGTCCTATTTTTTGGGAAAGTCATGCCAAATTTTTTCTTGGTTCTAAAATATCGTTTTGCTCTACCCCGTAGGCGACCATGGTCCGCACGATGACCGAAGGCATCGTGAATAGGTTTTTGAGCTCCGCGAAGGCCGAGATGCTTGAAAAGAACGAGACGGAGATAAGATGTCCGTGTCGAAGATGCAAGCTGAAGAGCCTTATTGCGGACCCGGATTCCGGGCAGGTGCGGGACCACCTGCTCTTGCGTGGTTTCATGGTTGGCTATCGGTGGCAAGGTGATGAAGATGACTATGAAGTCGTCCATGGGGGTCGGGCAAGAAATGAGGATGGGCAGCAAGACAACCACCGCGGCTCGGGCGGGCGAGAAGACGAAGAATCTCCAGGACATGATCACGATGGTGATGCTGTACACAGTCATCATGTAGAAGATGCCGGACATGATGATGAGGAAGATGCGGGAGCAGACGAAGGGCATGATCATGAAGATGATGATGCCGGCGGAGCAGACGACAATGGACCATCGATGGGCTGGGTGCAGGACCCTCATATTCAAGAGCTGCTTCTCAAGCAGACGGATAACGCAAGAGCTGCCGCCCGAGAGAAAGCCAAGCTGGATCAACTGGAGATAGACGCGGTTACTCCATTGTATGAAGGATGCAGGCCCGAGGATACCCGCCTGAAAGTAACGCTCATGGCTCTGGAGATGAAGGTAAAGCACAAAATGACCGACGCCTGAAAGCTAATTGAAGGGCCGAAACAACCAGGGAACGACATCAATCCGTATCTGGGGCTGCTGAAAGTGGAGCTAGACACGCTGTGGAAAACGCCAGCCAATACATGGGACGCCGCAGAGAAAGAATATTTCCCTATGAGAGCCGCACTGCTCACGACGGTGCACGACTATCTCGGTTACGGATATGTCGCGGGGCAGGTGGTCCATGGATTTTGTGCATGCGTCAGGTGCATGGATGACATAATGTATCGCCATCTAGATAGAGATCCCGAGTCTTCGAAAACCGTGTTCATGGGACATCGAAGGTGGCTTCGCGACGATGACTCATGGAGAAAACGCAAGGATCTGTTCGATGGTGAAACCGAACCCCGAAGACGCCCGCGTACGAGGAGCGGCGAGGAAATAGACGAGCTGTTGAAAAATTGGAAAGATTGCCCACTGCCGGGAAAGAAGCAAAAGGCGCCAGAGCCGAGAAAGAAGCGAAAGGCGCCAGAGCCACTGCTGAAGGTATGGAAAACGAGGTCTGTTTTCTGGGACTTGCCGTACTGGAAGATCCACCGTGTGCCTCACAGCCTTGATGTCATGCATATCACGAAGAACGTGTGCGAGAGTCTGCTTGGTACCCTGCTCAACATGCCAGAGAGGACCAAAGATGGGCCGAAAGCAAGGGCAGACTTGAAATCAATGGGCATCAGGGAGGAGCTTCACGCTAATGATGATGATGATGATGAGGCGAAGCAGGACACGGAAAGTCGTCGCAAAGGCAAAAAGGCCAAGAAGACCGGAAATGACTTCCCTCCCGCGTGCTTCACTCTAAGTCAGGAGGAGATCGATCAGTTTGTCACCTGCCTCGTAGGAGTAAAACTTCCTTACGGTTACGCGGGGAAGATAAGCAGATACCTAGACTCAGCGAAGCAGAAGTTCAGCGGGATGAAGTCTCACGACTGTCACGTGCTGATGACGCAGATACTTCCAGTTGCAATCCGTGGGATCATGGACGTGCACGTCCGTGAAATGCTATTTGGCCTATGCAACTTTTTCGACGTCATCTCTCGGAAGTCGGTTGGCGTGAGGCAACTCAGAAGGCTACAGGAAGAGATCATGGTGATACTATGCGAGCTTGAGATCTACTTCCCTCCCGCATTCTTCGACGTTATGGTGCATCTGCTGGTCCATATCGTGGAGGATATCATCCAACTCGGGCCGACGTTCCTGCACAGCACGATGCCGTTCGAAAGGATGAATGGTGTCATCAAAGGATACGTTCGCAACATGTCACGTCCAGAGGGAAGCATAGCCAGGGGCTTTCTGACCAAAGAGTGCATCTCCTACTGCACGAATTATCTAGGCATCGAGAACCCCATTGGTCTGCCCGTCAACAGGCACCTCGGCAGGCTCGCTGGATGGGGTCACCGTGAGGGTCGCCGCGAAATGCATGTCGACTTCGATGGTCGACTCGCCGACTTTGAAAGAGCAAACCTAGTCGCGCTACAACACATAGACGTGGTCGATCCTTGGGTGGTAGAGCACAAAACGTTTATTGAGAAGACGTACAATGACCGAGGCCAACAGAGGACGGACGGAGATATAATCAAAGAGCACAACTCATGTTTCACGCGTTGGTTCAAGCAGAAGCTTCTGTCGTACCCTTTACATGAGGATTCTTCCGCGGAAGAACAACTCATATTCGCCTTGTCACAGGGCGCCGAGCACAACCTGATGACGTATGAGGCGTACGATATCAACGGCTACACATTCTACACCGAGGACAAGGACATGAAGAGCGATGGTTATCAGAACTCCGGGGTAACGATGGAATCCTACACCGGTAACGACAAGGACAGATACTACGGAAGGATCGAGGAGATCTAGGAGCTGAGCTACGCTGGAGAGAAGGTCCCGATGTTCCGTGTCAGATGGGCCAAGAGCGTCATAAAAGAAGACCTGTATTTCACCACCATGGTTATACCCGAAGCCAAATCCAAGACCGCAGGCGCGAACGTCACCGCGAAAAATGAGCCATGGGTACTGGCTTCCCAAGTGGACCAATGCTTCTTCATTACCGACCCATCAAAGCCCAGTCGTGTTGTCGTGAGGAGAGGCAAAAGGAAGATCATCGGAATGGATGGAGTCGCCAATGAGCAAGACTTCGACAAGTACGGCGACCCGAAGATGGAACATGACGACGACGATGAAGTATCAGCATACACCACAAGAAGAAGCAGGACCACCCTACCTAAAGGACGTCCGTTCAAGAGAAGAACTCCATTTACGAAAAATAAGGGCAAGAAGATTGTGAACAGATAGCTAGCTAAGATCGATTGTATTTAAATTGTAGCCTTCATTTCACGATTGTATTTCATGGGCACTTTTTGAACTCATGAATGTTTTTAAATTTCATGGACACTCGATCTCGCACCATCTCCCCCGCTCCACCGGTCGCCGCCGCCGACCCCCCGCACCCTCCCCCACTCCACCGCCGCCGAC